>NW_010119311.1:48142-62607 GCF_000699245.1 Pterocles gutturalis | reverse complement strand
AGCTCCAGGACACCAGCGTTTACTCCCACAGCCCCGGGACACCAGCGCATCCCCTCACAGCCCCGGGACACCAGTGCATCCCCCCACAGCCCTGGGGCATGAGTGCATCCCCCCACATCTCCAGGACACCAGCGTTTACCCCCACATCCCCGGGACACCAGCGCATCCCCCCACAGCTCCCAGCACTGGCGGCCCCCCAGGACTGGGGCGAGCAGCCACTGACACCCCAACTGCCAGCAGTCCCCAGGGGCTCCTGGGCTGGGACAGGGAGAACAAAACCCCTGTGTGGACATTGCTGGGGACAAAACCAGTCTCCCTAGGCCAGGATCCATCACTCCAGGATCCATTTCTGGATGGCCACAGCCATTCACTCTGAAAAGCATCATATTAAAAATGAACACGCACGTGTTTCGCTCAGCTCAGCAGTCTGGCGATTCGAGAGGCACAGCCCACTCCCACCGTGCAGGATCTATGGAATATCGCTGGAAGTGTTACATCGACGTGAGCCCTGAGGCAAAGCCCTTGCTTCGTTATGAGTTACTCTTGAGGAGCAGCACTGCACCAAGGAAACAGTAAACACGGGCTGTGCTGGGGAGGGCTCAGACCCCAAGGCTCGGTCCTGCCGTCATTGCCTCAGGCACAAGCTGAGTCTGAAACCTGCCTCAGAGGGGACACGGCACTGACATGGCAGAGCTCACGCCCTTGGTCCCTCCGACAAAACCAAACCTGACTGAGGGAAAAGCCTGAGGGCACCACTGGCAGGATCCACGGGGAAAAACCCACAAGTTTTGCTGTTCCCCCGTCTGGCAGCGGCTGTCACACTACCAGAAGAAAAACCAACACTGGGCTCCTGGCCATGCACCAGTGCCACAGCCATCGACCCCGGGGCTCATCCCTGCGAGGGGACGCTGGGCAGAGAAGGCAGCGAGCCTCCCCCGAGCTCCCCATGCAGAGCCGCTGCCAGCATCGCATCTCTGCAAGTTGCTTAGAAACACAAATGAACTCAAACATACCAGCGGCAGGAACAGTTTCCTGCTCTGAATATTTACAATGAGAATAAATTTTTTAGGCTTTGGCAAATAAGTCAGGCTGATGTTCCAGGATAACAGCATGCAAAATGTTTTCATATTTAAAACATGGTACAAGCCTCACAGAGCATCAGACTCGCAGCCAAATGGAAGGAGGCAAAGCAACAGGAAAACTGGCTGCACGTGTTAAACAAACTGTGCTTCCTTACATATGCGTCCGTCAGGTTTCTGAACATGAGAGCGTAAACGAAGAAATGCGAGGCACTTTTCGTGGGGAAAGAAAGCCCCACACCACCACAGGGACAAACACCAGCTCTGTTCACAAGAGCCTTAAAAGCATCAAGGGGAGGAGGAGAGCGTTGGGCGCTTTACCTGGACAGGCTCCAATAGACCCTGAGGTTCTTCCCCCCTCAAAGAACCACCATCGGCCTCATCAGTGGAAAGAGGGCACAGCGCGACCCTGAGCTCGCTGCAGTCACACTGCTGTCACCCGCCGCAGCATCGTGGGGAATTATGTTTTCCTTTCTCTCCTCCCAACAGCACGGGACGGGCATCCCTTCCGCTTCCATCAGGCTTTGTGAAGTAATCAAACTGCCGAGACATTACTGTCACACACATCGGTGCTTCTGGAGGCTTAGGTAAGATACCCCGTGGGCTTTCCTCAAAGTAAAAAAAGCGATCAATGAAAAAAGTTCTCAGCAATAGACCATGCAATTATAAGCTTTGTCATTTTGTCAGGTCTGAAACCAGGACACCCTGAAATACCAAACAACATGGTAGTTTTGGGGGGGTTAAAGCCCAACAAACTTCTAGTGACTGGCTTAGCAGAGTGCACGTTTTCAAAATGAACAAAGGCTTTGAATTCACAACGACTGGGTATCGCTTTTCAAAAACACTTACCTGAAGTCGCGCTTATGCTCTGAGACCCTCCCGGCTGTCCCAGTGCCTGCAGCCCTCCGCGCTGTGGGACCCCAGCCAGGGCAGTTGTGCAGCTCGCGCCTGCACAGGCTGCTGGGGGCACGATCTCTGTTGCGCCAGACGCAATGGAACCGCTGTCGCTTGGCACGTCCCCACGATCACTCATGGAGTGCTGATTCTGGACATTTTATTCGTACATCTGTGCTACTGCATGCATTCCCGTTATTCTCTCACATCTGTTTTGCTCACTAAAAAGAACAACCTCCCGTCACGCACGCATCTGCAGAGACCTTTCTGTCGTGCTGAAGTTCTACAGCAGCTCACAAGTGTTATGAGCTCTGGCTTGGCCTCAGCCCTTGTCTTCACAGGGATCGAGGCCGGGTCTGTCGTGATCATGGACACCCCAGTGGGTTCCTCCTCCAAGCCCGAGGTTTAGCGGGTGGTGCAGGATGCCAGGGGGGCCTCCCGTCACGCACGCATCTGCAGAGACCTTTCTGTCGTGCTGAAGTTCTACAGCAGCTCACAAGTGTTATGAGCTCTGGCTTGGCCTCAGCCCTTGTCTTCACAGGGATCGAGGCCGGGTCTGTCGTGATCATGGACACCCCAGTGGGTTCCTCCTCCAAGCCCGAGGTTTAGCGGGTGGTGCAGGATGCCAGGGGGGTGCAGGGTGCCACAGGGGTGCTGGGTGACACGGGGGTGCAGAGCATGGAGCCGGACAAGGACCTGACAGAGGAACTACTCTTCAGCAGTAAGGAAAATCCTGATTTTCCCATGCTCATCGGCCACACCAAGCACACCTATGACTTCTGCAAAGGTAAAACGATCTTGGACTGTCCTTCCCCCCCAGACAAGGCAGATGCCTGGGGGCGCCTCTGCTGTCCCCAGCCCAGCCATTACACGGGAGCCACATGCAGTCAGGGACACCCCAAAAGCAATGAAAACACAGTCCTGGGGCCAGCCGAGCAGCTGGCTTCTGCTGAGCTGTTTCCTACAAGGCTGGAACTCCAGAACCACCAAATGCTAGGAGAATGTCAGGAAGCGCATGACATTTACATAAACAAACTTTGGTTACTCTGGAATTGTTTCCTTTGCAGAATTAAATGCTGATGGCAGAGTAGATGAAATGTAATAAATGAAGAATTAATAATCTGAGGACTATTTATAAACCTTTGGATCTGCTTGCAAACGCAGCCATCTGTGTGCTGCCCGAGGCCATGTTTTATTTAACAAAGAGGCGTTTAAGAGGATTAACAGTAGGAAGAACAATAAAGCAAAGCACTCTGCCCGGGTTAGCACAGCCTCAACCACACCTTTTGCTTGTGCAAAGGGCTTCACAAAGGGTGGGAGGGGAGCAGCCGCTCGGGGCAGGGTCTGCTCGGGACCAGGTGTGGCTGGGGGGTCGAGCCACCAGCAGGGTCAGAGCAGAGGGTGGGGATGGGTGCCCGTGCCTGGGGACACCAGCACAGGGTCAGGTCCTGCCCGTGGTGATGCCCCAGGGCTGCGGGGGCAGTGGGGTTTCCCACTGAAGCCACTGCAGTTCTCCAGGGTCAGGAAGGATCTGGCTTCCCTGAAGCCACTGCAGTTCTCCAGGGTCAGGAAGGATCTGGCTTCCCAGGGAGTGGTGACACCTCAGGAACAATAACTCACAGGGTCTGAGAGCTCTGGTAAACAAAACTTTAACGTATCCAAAAGCATGGGAGAGGATCTGGAGATACTAATGGTATTAAGAGCGTGAGATGTGCGAGTCTAAGGACACTCACACACGCCCCGAGGTCCTTGTTCTCGGGTCAGCATCCTCAAATTGGCTTCATCACGAGCCTCTGGGCCCCTCCAGTCCCAGAAATATTTCCACAGGCAGGTACAGCTCAGTTTGCCTTCCAAATGTGCGGGGCTCTCTCGGTGTCCCTCCAGTCGCCCCACTGCCCGCTGTCATGCTGCCTCTCCCCCCACAGAGCTCCGTCCCTGGGCTGTGGGGCCGGTGGTGGCCTGGGGCCATCCAGGGTGTTCCCGACGGGGACCCCACTCGCATGGTCCCCCTGAGCTACTCCAACAGCTTACCAGCACTTGGATCTGGGATACAGTCAGTTGCAGCCATGAAAAAGCCACTTTTTACAAGAAAAGGAGATGGGTTCCTAGTCTCCGTGCCGAGATGCAGTTTTCGGGCTCAAATAGGAATCTGACAGGGGAGGGATCCCCGGACAGGAGCCAGCATCCTCCCAGAATGAAACAAAACCCCTTCACATGCAATCTAACCTGCCATTCAAACTCTGTTCTGCTACGTCCAGAGTCCGCTTAAGAAACTTCTATGCTAACAGCAATGCACCTCAAGTGCTCTGTGAGAATAATTCACAAGCACTCCAGGAAAACACAAAACTTTAATGTTTTGCCCGATTTGACAGCTGAGGCTTGCTCTGCCGCAGCTTACAGAAACACAGCCCTGCTGGTGACCTTTGCAGGAGATCCCGAACTCTCTATTTTCTAGAACATTGGCCAGTGAGGAGACTCTTGCTTTTCTCCTTTTGCTTTCAGCTTCACGATTCCACCATTCAGTGGCTTTCCTGCTGCGCTCTCCAAGCCCGGCACTCTCTCAGGGTTCCAGATGAGTCGGTTACAGAGCTCAGAACTGTGTCCTTGCTCAGCCCCTTTCCAGAATATTGACCGCCCCTGGAAAGCCCTCTGTTCTCAAAGGGGTCAGAACCGGCACTGCCATTACTGGGTTTTTCTTTTCCTATAAATACACACACAAATGTGCACATAAGCTCACGTGCACGTAAGCTGGCACAAAATTAAAGTGTTCAGCAGCAGCTGCATACGGCACTGGCCCATCTCGTGCTGGCTGCGTGCTGGACTCTCAGGCACTATTTAACATTTCAGCCACTTTTCTGGCTACCCAAATCCACAGATAAGTAGCATATCTAGAAACCAAATAACTTAATTTTCACAAAGAAGTTTTTCTCAGGCTTTAAAAAAAATCAGATTATTAGTCAAACTGCAAACACTTCAAACACTGGCACCAGGGATAGCTGAATTCTGAACTGTTACCCTTACCAGGTCAAAAACACCACGTAGGGCTGCAAGAGATGCTGGTTGAGAAGTCTATTACCCATTAACGTTTTCTAAATTACTCTTTTTATGTGCAAGTAATTTCATACATCTTTGTACAAAAACAACTTGCAAAATTTCATTTTTTTTAAAAGAAGAGTAGAAAGCATTTATCATGAAAACAAGTGACCTTATAAGCATCTCCATTCCCAAAGGATTTTGATCTCACGGACAATGCTAAGGAAGGATGACAAAGGGAAAACATCACCTCCTTCCCCTGGGAGCAGGGGAGAGGTTCTCGCCAGGGAAGGCACAGTA
Organism: Pterocles gutturalis; assembly: GCF_000699245.1. Taxonomy (NCBI): domain Eukaryota; kingdom Metazoa; phylum Chordata; class Aves; order Pterocliformes; family Pteroclidae; genus Pterocles; species Pterocles gutturalis. Next base: position 57,301 of record NW_010119311.1, on the reverse strand, counting down.
GCCTGTGTGGTCTGCAGGGGCTCTCCTGGCAAGAGCAGCCTAAAAACCAGTGCCCTTTATTTCCAACATCTGCTCCATTTAAACTTTCTTTTTTCATAAATGTCTTAGTGTTTATAAGAGATGACAACTATAATCTGAAAAGATTTTTCACCACTGAAATTATTGTCTAGATCTGCTTTTAAAGGCAAGAAAAAAAATAATCATCTGCCCTAAGGTTGGGATGTTCCGTTTCTGGGAAGCAATCCAGCAGGCGATGGGGTCTCCGACAGAGAAGCAACGCAAGGCTGGCCTCCCCTGCAGGAACAGCCAACAGGTTGCGAAGCTGGCCAAGTCTGCTTTAAAAATAATGAGCTACCCCAAACAAGATACCGAAATAAAATGAACAAACACGCACAGAACTGTAATTTTAGCACAAATGCGCAGAAGACAAATCCAGAGGACATCCAGCTCCCACGGCTTTTGGGTGGTCTCCGCAGTGTTCCTCCCCCTATTAAATAACTCGGCTTCAAGGCTCAGGTTGTGTTGCTCCTGGTGTTAACCTTTGCTTGCTCCGGAAGCCTGTGGTACCAGCGCTTCCCTGGCCTTTCCGACACCCTTCGCCGGGTCTCTGTCTGCTTCTGACCTTGCACCCTTGGACCAGGACAAGCTTCCCCCGTGTCTGCTGGCCCCATGCCGAGGCTCTGCTGGCAGAACAGGCAGGGCTCCCCCCTACCCCCCCTCCCTTCCCCATCCCAACAGGGAGGAACGACTGTCTGTTCCGCAAGGGGCTCAGGGATGTGACCCATTCACACCCCTGAGGCGCTGCAATATTACTTTAATGCAGTTCCTATAATTATCTAGATGCACAACCATGGATGCTCAGATCTTTCTAATGTTCATCGTCCTCGGAACATTTTGGTTAAACTGCTAATTGTAACTTGTTTACACACATTTTACACTCATCTTCTGTAAGGTTTGAAAACATAACCGGTTACGAAACAAGATGACATAAATTTCCCCTTCAGTTAATAGAAGCATATTTATTAGTTTAATCTCCAAAATAAAGATCCCAGATCTGAAATGTTATTTCTTATTTATAATTTATACTGGAAGACTAATCTGCAATAGGAAGTTGCATGATTGGTTTGCAGTAAATATGATGCAGCAAATTGGTTTCTAAATATAGATAAAGGTTAAGTTTCTTGTGATAATCAAGGAATAATAGAAACATTCATGATAATGAAGATTTTTTAATTACAAGAACCAAATTCTCAAGAAACATGGAATGAAAGTTGTGGGATGTATTCATGTATCATCATATACTCCAAAGGGACTGTTCTGCAGTGCTATTTTGGATTCATGCTGCCCGCTAAAACCCAGAGACTGGCCTGGCCTGTCTATAGGAGTCTTTCCTGGGCGGGTGTCCTGCCTCCCAGCAGAAGGGGACGTGGGACCCAACCTCTGCAAACCCTTTGCCAGGGCAGGTATGGAACGGTGCAGCACTGCACGAGAAGGGCACGGTGGTTTTTGGAATGACTGCACACGCTGAGAACGAAGTGGCTCTATGACACAGCCCGAGGGAAATTTATTCAAAGTTTTCACGTTACAGGCCAGAGAACACCCCTGAACGCTCTGCTCCCAACTGGAGAGGTGCTCTACATCTTAAAAGCTGTAGATTCCATGTCTCTTCTTGGAAGCTTCTGTGGAGGAATTTTTGGTAAAATCTCTTTTGCATAAAGCGTTTTATGGAGTCCAGCTTCTCGAAGAGCTAGCTCAACACGGAGCCTAGGGTCAGAAATGATCTGTTAAAACAAACCACAGCAATGATAAATAGAAACTAGCCGGTACTTTCCTCATACAACAGAAGTTTTAAAAGACAGTCAAGAAAATTATGGTGATAAAGTAAAGCCTTCAAAAGCAGAGAAACTGTGGAGTGAACAAGCCTTATCTCACTGCGCATATCTTGACACTATCCTTTTTAACATTAATGGTCACAATCTGTTTTAACCAAGAGCCCTGGTTGTCATTCCTCATGAGAACTCAAAGGGTGGATGAGAAACTGAGGGAGGACCAGCCCTGGGAACACCATCCGGAACCGCTGCCGCTCTGGGACGGAGCACGCCAAGGTGCCTGCCTGGAATTACCTGCTGCAGCCTGAGCACTACCAAAGCCCTGGGAACACCATTCGGAACCGCTGCTGCTCTGGGATGGAGCACGCCAAGGTGCCTGCCTGGAATTACCTGCTGCAGCCTGAGCACTACCAAAGCCCTGGGAACACCATTCAGAACCGCTGCTGCTCTGGGACGGAGCACGCCAAGGTGCCTGCCTGGAATTACCTGCTGCAGCCTGAGCACTACCAAAGCCCTGAGAACACCATCCGGAACCGCTGCTGCTCTGGGACGGAGCACGCCAAGGTGCCTGCCTGGAATTACCTGCTGCAGCCTGAGCACTACCAAAGCCCTGGGAACACCATTCGGAACCGCTGCCGCTCTGGGACGGAGCACGCCAAGGTGCCTGCCTGGAATCACCTACTGCAGCCTGAGCACTACCAAAGCCCTGGGAACACCATTCGGAACCGCTGCTGCTCTGGGATGGAGCACGCCAAGGTGCCTGCCTGGAATTACCTGCTGCAGCCTGAGCACTACCAAAGCCCTGGGAACACCATTCGGAACCGCTGCTGCTCTGGGATGGAGCACGCCAAGGTGCCTGCCTGGAATTACCTGCTGCAGCCTGAGCACTACCAAAGCCCTGGGAACACCATTCAGAACCGCTGCTGCTCTGGAACGGAGCACGCCAAGGTGCCTGCCCAGAATCACCTACTGCAGCCTGAGCACTACCAAAGCCCGTCTGTAGTCGAAACAGGAAGAACACTCAGAGAATTCAGGTATCAATCCCAAATACACACGTTCAGAGCATTTTTAAGCTAAGGCTTTCCAGAACCTCCTACATCGTTCACATTGGGGTACATTGTAACAGCCAAACAAAACCTACATCTCCTGTACCCCATCTCTCTTTTACCAAACGGAGAAGCTTTAAAATGTCATAAGACAGGAAGTGCTGGACAAGCTTAGCTATAGACATCGTCACACTGCAGCTTCCTCAGTGCTAGAAGGAAGCTTTTATGCCATAGAACTGTATCACAGCTCTTCTCTTTCTGTAAACAAAATTTTCAAATTCCACAGTGGGAATAATTTCAAATGCATAGACTGAGCAGATGGGGAATAGTCAGGGAATTAAAAATATCCTCCCCTATGTTGCTTAATTCCATTTGCCATTGAGCTAGCACTGTCCTCAGCAACCTGAGTGACCTGAAAACAGGAGGACAGTGGTTTCAGTTTCCTGCTCCAGTTACACCTCACTGGTTTCTTTGCCTTAGGCCTTGCACATCGCATCCCAACTGATCCTGAATCCAGCAACAGTGTCAAGATGGTCAAAATGCTCATTTTCAGCTTGTGAAGAGATTTGTGCTGTGCATAGTCGTCCAGGAAAAAAGAAATCCCCAGAATTAAGTTACCCGTGACACAGCTCGTTTGTGTACAGTCAGGGGAACTCCCACGCCAATTCACTGCAAACCCTGAGTACAGCACCAACTGGAGCGGGTGAAAAGGAGGCACTCTTTCAAACAAATGCACAAAAATGTAAAAGGGGCGAGTTTTGAAATTAAAAAAAGAGCAAACAGATCAGTCAGAACGCCTAGCAACCACGGGAGCTGCCCAGCGGCCCCTTAGCCCCGTGTCCTCTCTGCAGGGGTGGCAATGGGAGATAAAGCTCGGGGAGAGCCCGGGGGTCCCACGCTGGACCCCAATGGACCTCTTGGTCCACTCTGGTTGTGCTCCTCCAGCATCTGCATCGGGTCAGAGAGATTACACCACCTATTTCTCCAAATCTTTTTATTTTTATAAACATTATATTCTACAGTCCATTGTCAATACCGCTATGTAGGGCAGATTATTAATATTACTATTATATATCAGCATTAAGATACACGCACATACAATAAGCTATATGGTGTGATTACTTAATGATCCTTGAGGCCTGTTCCAACCTTAATGATTCTATGATTACAGACAATTACCTGCTGTTCACTGTACGTATGCAACTTAAACAGTGGCTTCTGAAGATCAAACTCTTCCATGGTTCCAATGCCCATCCGAGCCTTAGATGCCACCGTATCAGCCACCATCCTAGCTGGGTCTGACTCTGCAACAACAGCAACCTAAAACACACCATATGAAAACAACAATTACTCTAGCTGTGTAGACCTAAGGTGAGAAAAGGCGATTGTTGATAACACATCCCTTGAGAATACGGCCATTTACCTGGTTTAAAAGTTTCAAAAGTTGTCTTAAACCACCTTGTATCCATATATAAAAACCACCTTGACACAGGATAACAACCAGGGAGATTTTTTTTTTTTCCCCCCTGTTTCCTAATGGAAACAACTTAATTGGCTGGATGTCATACAGCGCCGTGCCTGCCCAGATCTGCTGTCAAGAGCAGAGTTGCCTCTAGGTGGGCAGGCTTAGCGCAGAACAACCTGCACACTGTGATGCCACTTGCCAGTCCTTGAAAACATCAACTGGAAAGCTGGACGGCATTTCCACGGAGAGCGGAGGCTGCTGCCTCATCATACCCCTGGTAGGGAACACGCCGAGCTTTAGGCTACCGGAAAGCAGCACTTCCCAAAGGCTGATCTTTGCACCGCAGCAGCAGCAGCGTGTGGTCCCGGCTGCGGTGGAGCCCGCGGCTCACCAAGGATGCCACAAGAGAGAGTCAACAGCATCCTCGGCTCTCCAGCAGAGACCGACACGGGCTCTGACTCTCAAAACCAGCAGGCTCTTAATTTAGTGATACCCACAGTTCCTGGAAGCCCAAACTTTCTTCTTTTTCTGCTGATGGAAACAAAGGTGTTCAGACCAGTAGTTCACAATTCTTAGAGAGCCAAGGGCAGCAACACTGAGTGATACGCCAGCAATAACACAACTCTTTGGCTTTTTCTTAAGTGTGTCTGTTTTAACTATTTAATTTCCTGTGGCTAGATCAGTATCAAAAATTCTCTCCCACTCTGGATTGTGCCAGAGTCAACCTTTTTTCATGGCTTATTTTCTTTGTGTTAAAACATTCAGATATAGGCTAATACTACTTTGGAAAATACAGAAGGATGCATATGCAAAAGTGTAGAGAGTAAAGAATGTTAACTCCATCTTTTTCCTTTTAAAAAAACAAGGAGATTAGATACAAAAATATAAATGAAGGTAAAATTACTCCTTCAACAGTCAGCAGTAAAAACAAATCATTACATTTATCAAGATAAACATTAGCAAGCATTTTCTGTGATGTCTTTTTTCAAAATAATGTGCAAAAGTTTCACAGAGTTAAATCTCTCTCTGAAGAAAAGTCTCCAAGATCTAAGCTTTCAGAATTTAAAAAGAATTTAAATTACTCATAAATCTTGCCTAAGACTCAAGAAAGAGTTAAGATCATTAAAAACCAAAACAAACCAACAAAAAAATCAAAGAAGAAGAGAAATCACATCCAACTCAGAACAAACGGTATCTGTCTGTTGTCGGACATCGCCAGCTTCTACGGTGCAATTTAACATCACCATGTTCCTGTTGTCGCTTACAAAGCACACAGGATTTATAACATGACAGAATTACCGGTAAAGTCAGACCAAACGGGCATTTTAACTTCTTCATTGGTTTGCTTTTGACAGATTGTTCTTTTTATCTTTCACAGAATATGGCGGTATGTCTAACACTGCTGTATATAAAAATACTTTCGACAGAAAATAAAACCACCTGTTGTCGAAGTGCTTCCAGGCATTTCTCTTTTTCCTCTTCTTCACGTGCTTCTTGAAGGGCCAGTTCCTTTTTCTCCAGCAACCGTTTTTCTAGCAACGCTTGTCTAAACTTCACCCTGACAAACAGCAGATACACAAACAGAAAAAACATGGGACAAGCGTAAGGTTACCTTTCTGCTGTGGTGTTGCAGTTTGAAAGCCAGTCAGATGTTTTCTATATCCACCTAATAATAACAGTGTCGTTCATCAAAACACCTGAAAAATGCAAAAAATGTTTTTTTCATTTGGATGTGATGTTTTTGTTGGAGTTTTTTGGTTTGGGGAGTTGTGCTTTTTATTTATGTTTTATTTGTGTTATTGCTTTAAACAACTTGGCTAACCTTGCAGATCTCATTTCTGGAGCACAGATTTTCTCTAGCATGCTTTATATAGCCCTGGTACTCTTTTCTTTTCCCAGTTGTCCTTGCCAAGAAGAAATGTTCTCCGACATCTGTGTATGGCAGAACTCTTTCCTATAACCCTTTCCATTAAAAGAAACACATCATGCCCATCTTGTTACTGGAAGAAGCCAGAAAACTTGAGAATTCCATCCTTTTTCAAAAGGAAAATACTGGAGGCTAGCACAAATAATCCTGAAACTTCACCTTCAGCATTATATCTGCTGCTCAACATTTCACAACAGGTTTTTATAGCCCTGATAGTACAACCATGACCATATTTTTCCTAATAACCCCCAGTCCGCTGCCAAGCTCTGTGTCTTATGAAGCTGTAGGGAATTCTTTGGTGTGTCCCTTTTAGTCCCTATAGAGGAGTTGCCATTGCCGTGCTTTCTGTTCAGACAGTTATGCTTCTTTTGCCCTTCAAGATTTATCTTGTCTTCAGAGAAACAGAGAAGACAAACCTGCTTCAACTACAATAAACCAGGTATTGTTATTTTCTTCCTCTCAAAATTCTAGTAAGCTCAAAGGAGTGTATAATTTGTGCTATAAACTGCAAAAAACAGAACTAAAGGCACAGTTATGCTGGCAGCTAGGAAAGACCACTGCATCAATAACCCAATAACAATTACCAGGACAAACAAATTTGTCCAAAGAGAGTGGTACAAAGCTGCCTGAGGATGCCCCAGAGAGGATTCCCGTTTCCTCCCGTAGCCGTTGTAGTTAGGCAGATAAATGCTTACAACAGTAACCTGCAGAGGCAGTTCTGTTCCAGGGAGAAAGCCTAGTCTTCTCTTATATGAAGAAAATTTAATAAAAAGCAGATATTCGTATTTTTCTGAAAACTGACAAAAATTATATTATATTGAAAACCTTTCAATCTGCTTGAGCTGACTGCTCTGATACATGTTCTAAAATACTCCAGTGTTATCAAATATGAAACTCCCTACCCTGGAAACGCCTGTAAATCACCAAGAATGGGAAGTGACGAGCACTCATCCAGCTCTACTTTCACCTACTTTGCTGCTGAAGATTTCACGTACATAGGAATGTGAAGCATTGCTAAACGGAAACATCTGGTGGCATGTCCATGCCCAGTTTAAGCGATGGCAATCGATGGTCAAAGGAACGGACAGGCAGAGCAGGGCAGAGCAAGGGCGCAGCGCTTGCTGCTCCCGAGAGGGAGGTTCGTGTTTTCACGGCGGTGGTGTCCTAAGGAGATCAGCACCGCGCTCGTGCGGAGAGACCACGGCCAGTATGAACAAAGATTAAGTTTCCTTGTCAGAGGACAAGGCAGAGCTACGAAATCTACACCCAGGGAAGGCAGAGAAACCTGTAAAATCATGTTCATCCGTACGCTGTGTTCCTGATTTGGAACATTCTTCCAGTGCTTTTATAGTTGGCTTTGATTTCACAGTGTCCACATCCAAATAAACTCTCTTTCACTCTATTATACCTAGTAATATTTTAGCACTATTTCTTCAAAGTAAACTTAATTTTATAGAAAAGCTTAAAATTAAAATGTCTTAATACTCAATTTTGACTTAAAGTATCACAGTAAGTAACAATTTTAACAAATCATAATCTGAAGAACAAGTTTAGCTGATTAGTTTCAGTAAAGCCACCTTTCTGAAGTATTGTGGGTACACACTTATGTAATTTTTGATAAGCATAATTTCATTAAAACTCTGCTTTCAGACACTGTCTCATAAATATTCAATAGGAAATAAAGAACTACTATGTTTATTACAAAAGCTTTAGCAAAAGCTTAAAAAAATGGGTCATAATGTAGATCGGTTGTTAGCCCTATATCACAACTTATCCCGTTCGCTGTTGTTGGTTGAATAAATCTCAGATAACGCTTTTGACTGTTTATATTAGTGGCCAAGAAGGTCTGCTGGTGTTTCCAGCTGCGACAGGCTGGACCGATGCCCAGTGGCACCAGGGCAGGAGGAAGCTTGGACAGGAGGTGCTTTACACACTGATCTGAACATCTCAGCAGCAGCCACCAGTTCTCACGGCAAGGCTGATGGGCTGGATCCCTTGCTAATTTACAAAACCGTGGCTCTGTCAGGGTGCACAGCCCAACCCAGCCCTCAGTTCCGAGACATTCTCAAACACAACAGCACCAGCTCGAAGCACAGCTGCCGCGAGCATCGGCTCCACCAGCAGCCCTCGCCTCTGTCCAGCTTTGCGAGTGGGGCTCACACCCCATTATCCACCCACGGTTCTTCTGGATTCTGTCCGTTCTGCATCCCTTCAGCGTGCAGCACCGACTGAAGAGAGCTGGAGGGTTTGGGGGAGCTGGCGAAAGCTGTGCTTCGGGAAGGTGGGGCAGGAGGGGAAAGCTCTGCACACACTGCCGGCCAGGAGCTGCTGCAGGGAGCACCAGGGGAGGGAGACGCAACATATCGGCACCCGGTGTGTGAGGGAAAATATTTGCATTTGAAAATAATTTTCAATATTCATGTCACGTCAATTCTCACCCTCCAACATTAATGCAAAATCTATTGCTTTGGGGGGAAGGTTCTTTCAGAACACTTTGTGTGTATTCAATGCATTCCACACCTAGGGGACCCCAGGGAGGACCTGACTGAAACTCACTGCACAGATGGAAAAAGAGAGAAGGAACTCCTAGCAACAGACAAACACCTGCCCTTTTGGACGCTAATGCTTGAAACACAATGAGACCTAAATGCAGTTTGTAGTTTTTTATATCACGTTAAAAGAGAGCTTATAATTCAGCATCCCAAAGACACAGGCACCCAGACCTAACCGAAGGCATTTGGAAGAGCTGAGCGTGTGATCCTGTGTACGCAGAAAGGACCACCTGCAGCAGAGCACATCCACGTACATCTCTGCCTTCAGTGGGCCATATGCACATGTTATCTCGCCAACACCGACCTCTTACCCCCGCAGCAGTCCCACCAGCTCCCCAGC
>NW_010119311.1:23544-48111 GCF_000699245.1 Pterocles gutturalis | reverse complement strand
CCTGCTGAATGCCAGCAAGGAGAATGCCCACCACTTATCAGTACCTGCTGTGTTTCTGGAGCGTTTCTCTCGATGGAGCTCTCATCTGCTAAACCTTTAATTTTTGTTAAAAAAAGGATCAGAACTCTCTTATTACCCAGCTACAATTAAAAGAGTCACAAAGGGAGCTGGTTTAACGTGTGTACCCTAATGCTTAGCACTTACAGAGGTCTAAAACTTTGACGGATATCAATTAATTCAAACTAACAAATAAATTATATCCAGGATACAGTCATGATGCAACCTTGGTGTACACAGGAAGAAAAAAAAAAACCACTTATTTCAATTTATTCTAATTTAAAATGTGTGAGATGAAAGCAAATTAGATTATAGGAAGTTCCTATTGGTACTATAGGCATTCACATTTAATTTCTTTTACCTTTCTCTGTCTTTAACTGCTTGTTCAGCCATTAATTTTCTTAATTCCTCCAGACGCTGTAGATGTTTCTCTTCCTGTTCCTGCCACTTGAGCTGTTTCTCAGCCCAGTACTTTTTCAGCTAGAGTTTGAACAAATACAGTAAACAGAATAACCATCATTGGCAAGCCAAGGTAGTGAGAACAAATAAGGGAAGGAAAGCATTAACTTAAAGAAAATCCAGTTATGATTTTTTTTAGAATAAAGTTTGTATTTGAGAACAGTATGGGCTAACAAAAGATTCACTAGGAGAACAAGAGGGTGTGGAGCCCGCAACAGAAACAGTAAAATCAGACTGCAGACACTAATTCAAATATAATTTTCAACTGCAAACTGAAGACTACCATTTCCATTTGCTCCTTACTTTCCTGCTCTGCCATCAGAACCTTCAGCTGTGCTGCTGAAGTGAGGGAACGTTCCTGGAGTTAAAGTGTCCCCGGTTAGCCCAAACAGCCGGATCCGTGCCAGCCCTGTTCATTTTGCCAAGGTGGAGAGCCCTGGGGAACAGGGACGAAGCTTGTCCAAAGCTGAGTGAGAAAGGCCTCGAGCAAGATGATGAAACCTGAGCAGGGAGCTTATCTGGACAGATGAGGGTTTTTGGATGCAAAACAAGGAATTGGGATTTAAAGTAAATGCTGCTGAAGTGAAACTCTGAATTCTTCATCTGAATAAATTATACAGGATTCTGTTCCTAAACCAGGGCAGTTCTTCAACGACAACTGGTGGAATTTGCAGCAAGCTTGCAGTTCCCACCTTGCCATGACATATGTTACAAATCACAGAATCATTTAGGTTGGAAAAAACCCTTAAGATCATCCAGCCCAACCATTAACCCAGCACTGCCAAGTCCACCACTAACCCATGTCCCCAAGCACCACATCTACACGTTTCTTGAACCCCTCCAGGGATGGTGACCCCACCACTGCCCTGGGCAGCCTGTTCCAATGCTTGACAAACCTTTCGGTCAAGAAATTTTTCCTAATATCCAGCCTAAACCTCCCCTGGTGCAACTTGAGGCCGTTTCCTCTTGTCCTATCACTTGTTAATGGGGAAAAGAGACCACCACCTCACTGCACCCTCCTTTCAGCAGCTGTAGAGAGTGATGAGGTCTCCTCTCAGCCTCCTCTTCTCCAGACTAAACCCCCCCAGCTCCCTCAGCCGCTCCTCGTCAGCCCTGTGCTCCAGACCCTTCCCCAGCTCCGTTGCCCTTCTCTGGACCTGCTCCAGCCCCTCAATGTCCTTCTTGTGGGGAGGGGCCCAACACTGACCCCAGGATTCGAGGTGCGGCCTCGCCAGTGCTGAGTACAGGGGCACAATCCTGCCCCGGTCCTGCTAGGGCAAGACATTCAGACAGCTCTTCACTGATGCCGTACTGCTGCCGTAAGAAGAGCACTGCAGCAGCGGTACACCTCCCAGAGTTTCCAGGGGTGACTCGAGCTCACCTCCCGAGCCACCAGCCGGCTCAGGAAGCTGACAGAGCAGGTTTTCTTAGGCACAGGAACAAGAATCACCTTCATCTTTGAAGTGCTGACTCCAGATTTTTTAAAAATACAATTTTCAAGAACATCTGAATTACACTGAAACTCAGGACCGTGACTCCAGCGCTGTGTTCCTCAGCCAGGGCCAGGTGAACCGTTCGGGTGCTGGTCACAAACACTGGAGCCACCTCAGCACAGGGTTTGCAGGGATCTCAAGTGGTCATCCGACCCCCACAGTATCACCAGCATCAGTTAAATCATTCCCACCTAGCTAAGACATCCCTGAAATACAAACCTATTTACTTTGCTCCCGAGATAACTGTTACCATTAATTTCCACCAAGTCCCAGCTGCCCTGGTTGGACTGCCAGCAGCTCTGCTCCCAAGAAGCCATCAGTTGGGTATGAGGTACCATAACCTGTAACACGGTACATGGTACAGCACACACGACTCTCCAGCACTTCTATTTGTCAGCTGCATCCACAAGCAGCTGTTGCCTGTCACACTCACAGATAAGCTTCTCTCACTTTGGACACCTGGTAGGGGCAGAGAAATTCGCGTTCCTCTCCTCTAACAGAAAAGAGCTGTTCTGCTCGCAGAGCACAATGCAGGGAACGTCCTCCTGGGAACGCGGCTCTGCAATCCCACAGCGGCACAGCAACATTTCCTGACGATGCTCCACGCAAACGAGGGCCCATGCCACACCGAGCGCAGCTTTCGGGAAGCAGTGCCTGCACGCCCTGTTCAAGCTGGTGATGGCACACAGCAGCTTTCACAGAGGCCACGACACTGTCCTCCAGGGAACTGGAAGCACAAAGCACCACGAATTGGAGTGACCCCGGCCGAGGGGCACCTCCGTCCCTCCAGTGACACGTCAGCTCAGCACACAGCAGCAAAGGCAGATCAAACGTGTCCGGTGCCACGATGCAGCACAAAAAGAACAGGAAAAGACAGAAAATAAGTTGATAGCCCCATGTGGAAGGAACCTTTTCACATGGGAGGAGAAGAGAAACAGAAATGACCAGAGGTTTGCTGTGCTTGTGCGAGTTCCCGCACCGGCGCTGAGGGACCGGGACGGGCTATTCGATGGGGAAGTGACACTGTGGGGGATTGGATGAGAAGCCTACAAACTCACGAGTGTCCAGAGAGACCGGATGGAGATCGGCTCTGCCTCTCCACCAGGAGAGCTGGGAGGCTCCAGAGGCACTGGCAAGAGCCAGGTGTGGACCAGGGAAGAGCCAGCTCTCCGTGCAGTGCGCGGCAGCTGCTGGAGCCCCACGTGTGTCTCGGGAGAGACCGGGCACCTGCCCAAAGAGAGAGCCTCCAGGGAGGGGTCACCGACCTGACCGACCACGTCAGCATCAGGAACGGCTGGAGACAGGGCAGGTGGCTGGGAGGGAGGGACATTGCTGTTCTTTTCCTCTACTGTCACAGCACTGCTGGAGACAGAAGAGAGGGCTGGGGGTGCTCCTGGCTGACCCCAGCACAGCCCTTCTCCCACCACCCCGGCACCTCCGCTGCTTCCTGCACACCTCAGTGCCAGGGCTAGGGCTGGCTTCGTCTCACAGTTTGGGGAAACCCAAAAGAAAGAAGATTAGCAGCGATTCAAAATGTATGCAAATGATAACTGTTAACACAGAATAGAAAAAACAAAGAGAAGAAGGACACATAAAATCACAATTAAGATTTTTTCAATAAGCACTAATAGAGAAACTAGGACAAAAAGCCTTTTAGTTTAGTTAATTTCAACAACTCATTTTCAGGAAGGGTTTAGACATCTGTAGAACAGGAACCTGTGTGTGAACATAAGTTCAAAGACAGAGGAATGTATTCAGGGCATTACACTCCTTATTATGTAAATAATATATACCAGTTCAACATCCGTGAGGTGACTGGATAGGATCATCATTCCTCAACTCAGTCTATGAAAGGTATCCATGATCTTACTGGTGACATGATGCTCCAGACATTTCTTGTACCCCTTTGCCCATGGTAAACCCCAGCACACCTCGGTACAAGACCTCCCCTATTTCCAGATCCAGCAGCCTCTTGCCCTAAGTGAAGCTAAGCTGACCTGTCCTACCTGTTCCAGTCATTAACACATAATAACAACAACACCACATAGTAACACAACTCATCTTCCATGCCACCTCCAGCAGGCATCAGCCATTCTCTTTTCTGCGCTGTACCAAGCATTCTGCTGTCCCCACGAGAAGGGCTGGGACGGTAGATCTACAGGGGTTAGTGCTCTCACAGTTTCTCTTTGCTGTACTTTTACTCCTTCATTTCCACTTTTTTTTTCCTCCATTCCACATGCAGGTACTAGAAGAGAAAGACAAGTTGGGACACAGCAATGACGACATACCCTGATGTACTTCCAAATCAGAAACCAAAAGAAAAGCCAGAGCAGGGCCCGGTGCCTTGTACCACCTCAGGGCTGTCTGGGGAGCCCCCTCACTCCCAACACCTACCTGACTTCTTGCCAATCGCTACAACAAGCAGAAAGAGAAAAGCTACAAAATTCACTAAAAATTATTCCTTCCAGCAAAACAAAGACAGTGTTTACCTTGAAAATCAAATTTTTGAAAAGACTTTGTGATGACGGAAGCATACAACAGTGCTGCCCCTTGTAATTCACTGACAAAACAGCATATTGTTTCTAAAATTTAAAATACAGCTGGAAAAATAGGGAATGGAACCTTTAAAAAAAAGATGCAAAAATTAAGAAAATCTTAAGAATTTTGATAACTTAAGAAAATGTTAATTACATGTTAATTATGAAGCTATTGAAATTGTACCTCGATAGTCTGTTGATTTTACAACTAAATCCGTAAAGTTCCTGCAAAGGCCTGAGACCTTATCCTACCTCCCAAAATATCGGTAATTTCTTACAGTGAAATTTACTTATGGAATCATCTCACATAAGAAAAGCTTCATAAAATGTCAATAAAAATAACTTCTGTATCATTCCCTGAACTACATTGAATTCAAGCCTCTTTTGAGATTCCAGATGAAATGGCAGTCAAAATACCACGCTCTTTGTATGAGTGACTTTGTGCAGAAAAGCCTTTAACTGCCATGCTTCAGAATAAGACATCTTCCAAACAGTGCTTATATTTCCTAATTCCCAACCTATAAGCCCATCTTTTCTTTATATCCACCATTGTTTACACATGAAGGATGTGAAGCAAGGATGGCTATAACCATATTTCTTAGAATGCTTTTATTTCTTATTGTTTGGAATACTTATGTCTATGAAATAAAACTTTCTCATTTCAGTTATTTCCTCTCTCTATTTCACATTGCCCGAAGGCTTTCTCATAACCTCTAATCAGGGGCCAGTGGATATTTCCAAAATTCCACATTCAAATATACAGGGAAAAAAAATCTTATCTGCAGTCCAACAGAGCAAACACAGCATTGGTATTTGAGATTTCACGTCATTTTACCCATTCTCAGGTTTGAAAGTGCTTGATGTACCCTGCCTAGGTCACCAGCGAGGTAGATGCGGACATCCCTTTACACGGACCTGCCACAAAACATTCCCCAGCCAAGCAGCCACAGGATGAGGTCCGCAGCCCTGTTCGAGGATCTGAGATGTGAGATACTCAAATGGAACATGAGTGCTGACCTCAAACAGCTGCGGTTCCACCTGTGCATGGGCAGAGGACGGTCCTATAGAGACAGTACACACAGGCTGAGAGAAGTGGAAAGTTTGCACAACCCAAATATTTACCCATCAAACGAACTGCTGGTGGTTGGGTCAGCGCAGCCCCACCACCTCTGCCCCTCCTCGGGGGTCCAGAGCCCCCTGCCACTACAGACACAGCGCGAGCAAAGGCAAACAAGCAGAACAAGCTGGAACAAAAAGAAAAACAGCAGCAGAGTTTATCCTAACCCACGCAGCAAACTGTCATCAAAGACAGTCTGCCCCTCTCTCTGCACCTCTGCTTCCAGGGAGAACCACAAAAGTGTCACAGTCGCACTCCAACCGAGACAACTTATACGTTATCCACACCAGTCAAAGCTTCACCAAACTCTCATACAGAAGATGAATGCAGACACCAGATGTAGACCTTCTGCCCTAATCTGTTATTTTATAACTTTAAATCCAGCATGTAAAAACAGCAACAACACATCAGCCAAGAACAAATACCAGGAAATCACATACACAATAAAGTTTTGTAACTCAATGCGCACAGACAAAAAATTTCTCTGTGCCTTTGTATAGAGGTTTACGTGAAAAAGTTCACCAACAATATCTACAATAAGCCAATTAAAGGCAAAAGGTAAAACTAATACTGACTTAAACTGAAACAAGATTTCTCTGAAAGTGCATGGCTTGCAAACACAGAAGTACGGCTTTCTCAGCTTTTGAACATGAAATGACAGTCTCAAATATTAGAGATAAATTTAAGGATAAATAAAACACATTTAATAAGGATAATACCGTGAGTTACCTGGGTCAGACTTCATAACTGAGCAGGAGATTGCACTAAAGACCTCCTGAGGCCCCTTCCAATCTGAACTTTTCTGATTCCTATGAGAAGCGAGAGCATTCTGTGTATTTTTAAGGAAAGAGAAACATCTCTTGAAACTGACTTTTGGACAATTAGTTGCAATTTTGCTAACTATGTGATTTACCATTAGTTTAACTGAGAGATTGTGCTCTGCCAAGAATATATATTTAATCTATAAGATAAATTGCAGAAAAAAGAATAAAATCAGGTGACCAAGTAAGTAGAGACATCTTCAGCTAGCAAAGAAACTCAATAGATGCAGTATGCAAACGTAGCCATGACCAAGAAGAATGCACTCAAAAATAAAATAAAATCAATCCAAAATTAGGCAGCTTTTCAAATGTCAGCTCTGGGGACTTACAGCAACAAGAAATAATGAGTCTTCATCTGGAGACAGGAAGGCTTCAGCAGCTTCAGCTTCTTTTTTGCAGGTAGCACTTTCAGCCAAGTGCTTCTTTGCAGAATTGCCGATACAGCCAAATTCGACAGTCATGGAAACCACCACCAAGAACACAATAAGCCACGAGAGCTTCTGCTCCTGACCTGCTTGACATGGCATGAAGACGTACTTCTTTGGACAAAGCGAGTAAAAGATATTTGTGTGCCATGAAGAGAGACAGGGAAATTCCAGGTAGTGGAGGACTTGATTGTCATTCTTCTGCTCAGGCAGTTTCACCCACCTGCAAGTCACTTATTTTGCTCTGCTATGATTTATTTTCTGCTTTTAGCAAGTGTTGTGAATTGTTGTAGTAACAACTTAATCAAATTTCTGTAAGTATGGATAGTTCTGTGCTTGGGTTTTTCCCCTGCAGGGACTATCACTGCAACAGACATGTGCTGACGTGAGAACCCATCCCATTCCAGGGTGCCTAACTGGCCATCCTGGAGTCCCACCAGTAAACATTTGCTCCCAGTAAGATACGTTACACAGAAACGTGGCAGACAAAGACAAGAAGGCAAACATCTAAAGAGAAAACATGATAACACATGTAAAGATTTTGGTTTTGTCCTCTTGCACAAGCTCTCTGCAGTGACACACATACTGACGTCACTCCAGCCTTCCCGGGCACCATGCAGACACTCCATCTGGAACAGCCAAGCCTCCTTTTCCTACCGCTGCTTCCAACTGCCGTGCCAGAACAGCACAGCTTTTAGTGGCCCTTCTTGCAAACATGTTAGCACGGGTAGTCCCACAGGAGCAAGAGACCATTTACCCATCAGCATTTCAACGACAAAGCAATAAGAATCTGTGATATTCTCCGACTTAGTTTTTCCAGAAATAATTCTGCAGTCTTAACAAATACACCACAGGTGAGTTGGACTCTAGGCATGCCAGGCTTCAATATAAAAACTAAACAGAAGAAGAAGTAAAGTTCTAATGAAACAGCCTCCTGGGTTTTTGCCATATTATTTAAATAAAAAGCTCAACACAAATGCATTTGTGACACAGCTTGATTTGCTACACTCGTTACATTCACCGCAGTGGGTTTCTGATTTTCTATTAAGTTGAAGTTCAGACTTATGCATCAAAGCCATTTCCCAAGCAGTCACCAAATAAGTACTGAGACTAACGCAACAGACCCCTCCGATACCCCGAAGCGGTTAATGTCACCACTGTGCTTCAGGCCCACCGTTGAGGTCCCTGTGCTGCAAAGTGCAGTGTGCTGCCTTGCGGACGATGTACCGTCGGCTCATTTGCTGCATTGCAGTATATTAACTGCAGCACTGGAAGCTTTCAGCACCTTTGCCACTTACAGATTTGTGCTTTTTAGCAAAGAGTCAGAAATCCAGCAGTGCCTCTGCGCTGATTTGTTGTGACACAGACGGTCACAGACACTCATTGTGTATGCTTTTTTTCTTTAGACATGTAATGAATTAACATAACTGGTGTGTAAGAGCAGGCAGCTTTAAAGCTAAAATGGACAGTAGCAAGACTCAACGAACCGTTTGCTCATCTCTGCACTAATACTTTACAAGAATACAAGGCAGTGAGATGAGCTGAAGATTTCAAAGGCAATTGTACACATTTACATATGTAAAAATGTATAAAAGTTTCTCATACTTTCTCTTTCTCCTGAGCTCTGCGAATCGTTTCCTGTTCTCTCTGTAGCCTTTCTTTCTCATCTTCCTTTTCCTTTTTTCTGGCAGCTATGGCAGCTTTTAGTTTTTCACACTCCTTCCTTTTTTTTCACTGCAGAACCTGGAAGAAACAGTCAAAAAGACAGTCCTGGAGCAGGCTTGTGTGGTACTGTGATCCTGCCAGACCGAGACTGGGAAGGAAACCCATGTAATCCACTTACAAGCTAAGATCTGTAATCTTGAGAGCAACACATAATCGTTTAGTGAGCACCACCCTTCCATGTGATGATGTGCAATTCCCAACTGACTGGCACAGTATGCAATAAAATCCCCTATAAAAAAATTTTAAGCAAAATTTCCAAAACCGTCTCAGCAATATCAGATCTTAAATCCCCCTTCAGTGCTCACACTCCCAATAACGTGTAAACGTATTGATGAGCCTACAAATGGAGACTGCCAATGCTAACGGAGCAGAGCCTGCTGGCATCCCTCAGCCCCGGCATTTCCCTAACAGCCCTCGCTTCCAACCAGCGCTCTGCGGGACTCAACCACCTCCAGTGACAGACACGTCACCTTCTGCCAGCTTTCAAACTGTGCAAAGTGAGCCTAGGATCCCTGCCGCCTGCTCAGGGGCTGTGACTGGTGCCTAGGACGGTGCTGTACCCGACATCCTGCTCCGTGGGCACAGAGCCACCAGCTGCAACCCTACCCGGAGCTCCCACACCACCAGCAAAGCGCAGGAGGAGCACAGCAGGGACCAGCTCCCAGCAACCCTCATCATGGGCATGGTCACCTTCTTAACAAACACATCAGGGATGGGATGGACCATTCACCCCAACGTGCCAGAAATCCCCTCTTGCCATATTCCCGACACAGCGTATGGGTTAGACAAGACAGCCCGTCCTCAGGACGCGGTCACGGGCGGCGAGTTGTTCTCAGGGCTCCCGAGAACACTGTTCTCAGCCCGTGCGGGTCCCGGTCTCCTGGGGATTGGCAAGAGCAGCTGTACACTCATCTTTTTAGGATAACTGATGTCTCCTTTTTGTTGGCTTGTCAGCTCTTCTGGCACTGGGTTTGTCAAGTGCTAACAGAACTCTGTTCCTCTAAGGAATCAGCCTTTCAGCCACTTTTCCTCTGGTTTTATATACTACAGCAAGTACATTACTACTAATATAGGATTTTTTTTTTTCCACCTTTACTGCATTTCACTAGGTGTGTGCACAGACTCATTCCTTTTGTCTCCTACAGCCTGCGTTTAACAGTTCAATGCCGTTTGCTACCATACCCAAGCATAAGCATTAACTGGTGTGTTTTCACGTTGTAATAAAAACCACTGAGTTTCGGGGTTCTTCAAGCAGCTTTCATTTACACTGTGACTCTCTCAGAGTACATACAACTTTTCCCAGCTTCAACTCCAGCCCCAAAGTTAAGAATTACGATTTAGCTGAGCATTAAACTCTTTTTAACCTCTTTTCTTCCATTTTTGTACCTATTTCTCACTGGAGCCCTGTTCATAACTGTGTTTCACCTTCTGAAATCTCTTTTCTCCTTTCTAGAAAAAAAAAAGTTAGGAAACAGCCATCTTCACCAATTTGATGTTTTACAGGAAGAGAGCAAAGGCTCGGGTCAAAAATTATCCTTGCAACTAGGAAAATGTAGGCAGCCAGGAGAACCAAGGCACACGATCCTCAAAACCCAAACCCCGCTCCTTCCCTGCTCTCCTCCTCACTCGGAAAACGCTGCTGATTATTTTATGGGGCAGTGTAGGAGGAACAGGGATAAGTTTGTCCGTGCCAGCAAGTATTAATGGCACTGAATGAATGTCAAAAAACGTAGTGGGATGGTTTGCAAGGAGGGAACAGAAACGTGTGCACATGGGAACTGCAGCTGGGTGTGGACACTTGGAAATAGGCAGGAGGGATCAGTACACACAGACGCTGCACCTGTCCGTGTGTATTTGAGTGTAATGTAACGGCAGACAGCACAGAATCAGCTGTTTTTCTTTTAGATATTCTTAGAAAATTCTTTCAAACTGGAATTCAGACTTGTACACCATGGAAAGAAAAATTAAAACTGTTGCTGCAGTGTTCCTTAGAACAGATGTTACTCTTCAAATATGACCTTTCTCACCAGAATTTTGAAAATGTTCCCTTCACAGGATCTCATGTATATAATAATAATAATAACAAAACTGTTAATGAAAGACATACTTGGTAGAGCTTCTTTGGCGGTGGTAAAACTATACCTCCATTCCTAAGAAGCAAAAACCACACCCGCCCTTCAGCCCCTGAAATCCCTTAACCTGCCAGTCCCAGGAACGGGCAGTTTCTGCGGGAACTGGGGAGCACACCGAGCACTTGGGGGACTCACAGGACACCTGTTCTCTGCCCAATTTTCTGTTAATTATAAGCCACATATTAACATAAATAGCCCTTAGACTTAAGAACTGTAGTATAAATAGTTCTAAACATCTGCATTAAAAAAAAAAATCTCATTTTTTCATAAAAAATAACTAAATATGCCTGGTCCCACTTGAACATATACTGTGTATGAATCTTTACCTTAATTTCCTCAAAATAGGTTATTAAAAGAAGTACTGTGCAAAAATTTTTGCTAACTAGTAGGTTTCCCCCCACAGCAATATCACACTTTTGGTCATCCCAAACACAGTAATGAATTCAAGCAGTATGTTCCAAATAGCTTCCAAATTTGTATTTAATGACGCAATTAATCAAGACTGCCCCATCACAGCACAAATACCTTGGGCCCTCTCACCCAGGCTGTGGGAGATCCCCAGGCAGCTCTTTATTCTGTGAAAAGGAATACGAAGCCATGTCTGCGGCTACAATCGTTCCAGGGTGCAGAAGGTGGAATCGGAGCAGCTGGGGCTGGCAGGGACCTCTCCAGACCATGGAGGCTGCCCGCCCGCCTCGAGCGGGACCAGCTGGAATGTGTGTCCCTCTTAACGAACACAGCCAATTACCATTTCAAACACCCAGCTGAACAGAAACACAGAACAATCATAAAAACAGAACGAGGGTTACAGGAGATGACCATCCCAGCAGCTCAGAGGCTTCTCGATTTTTACAGGACATTTACATCTCCTGGAGCTTGGCTGTAACACCTGAACGAAGCCGCTCCCACACCCTGACACTGGTAACAGAAGGTCTTTGTCTAAACAGACATTTTTTATTCAGCAATTCTGACAGCAGCCTGCTCATGCATTTCAGCAGTTTAGGAATCTAAATGCTGAATTGTTTCAGTTACCCTTCACTTGCTACACTAATAAACATAAGGAGGAATGTTTTGAAAATGGATGTGGAAGAACATGCAATCATTTCCACCCCACTGTTGGACCAGGCTGAAGCCAAAACGTATGCACCAAGCCTTTCGATTCAGGTCAGATCAGCACTGGGGCACAATCTGGATTTTCACCAGGTTTCATACAAACGAGGGAGCATAAGCAAGCACCAAACATACAACTTCACCCAGCTGCCACAGCGTTATCCATGCAGCGAGGCTCCCCGGGCAGAACTGCTGTGCCAACAACACAGTGCCTATCTCCACCACCTCCTGCAACGCTGCCTGCACCGCCCTAAGCCACGCCTAAGCACACCCATCTACTCAGCAGATGGAATCTGCTGTCCGTTCTTATCTAGCTAGGTTTTTTCGAATGCATAAGCCCATTGCCAATCAAGAAAATGGGTAATAGGAATGACAGAAGGAAGGGAAGTTTCATTGTATTATACTTTCCCACAACACCCATTTATCCTTTTCCGTAGGCAGCACATGAAGGTAGTTCCCATTATCCCTGCCCCTCCACGTTCCTCTAACCCATGCCCTTTCACTAAGGCAAAGGAGGAGTCACTTCCTTTAAAAAAATGATTCAGAATTGCAACAAAAAAGGAAAAATTGGTACAACACAGAAAAGCACTGTTTGCAAAATATTTATAAAATGAGATTCAGTGGGTTGGCATTATGCCGTGTCTTCCCCACACAAAGAGTTAAAGCCATACAGGATAAAATGTTCTTAACAGAGCTGAGCTTAATTGAAGTGTTTTATTATGTAAGAAACAACAAAAATTGGGAGTTAAACAGCTGATTCAAATGTCAATACATTTCCCTTGTTAAAGCACATTTAGCACGGAAACATCTTCCTAGTCCCACAGCCTCAGCAGATTTTGTGGGCCAGCCCCTGCCTGTACGGGGAACTTCTCCGGGGAGCACCGTCCGCAGAGGATGGCAGGGGCCAGAAGGGAAAGATTCCCAAACCAGTCCCCTGTCCCTACTGTCACAGGAGCAAAAGCTAGGAGCTAGACTATCTGAACTCGTGATAGCAAAGGATAGGGTGGGCTGCCTCTAACGGAAACCCAGCCTGTGTCTGTACTGACCCACAAACTACTCTGCCCTGAGTGCTGGTACAACACATGGTACCGCGAAAACCCAATCCTAGCCGAGAGCCCATGGGCACTGCTGCAAAAAAACCAACAGCAACGGGCAGGCAGTGGAACTGAGCAGAATAGTTGAGGAATCTCTGCAGCATGCATTTCCAAACTTTTAATATTTTGCTGTTTAAAGCAACTGCCTGATGCTGAATTTCCAGCACTCCTACAATTTAAGCTTTTCAAGAAAACCCACTGTATTCATCAGGTTTTTCCTCCAGAGGTAGATGCATGCAGATCAGAATAATAAAAAAAAATTCTGAACAATAATTCTGATTCACTAGGGCAATAATCTGGGACCACAGAAAGCACAGAAAGTTAATGTGTTCTTGATTGCATTCTTTCGTTCCTACAAGTGCCAAATCAGAAGGGTAGGGTTTACTGTGTCAACAGTAAAGTGTTCTGTTTCAATATTTTAAAAATCCTAATAGTCCAACTAATATTGAGAATACACTGAAAACTGGATCTCCTATTGCCTGTTTCACAAAGCAGCTTACATTTTAGCATACAAGCGCTGCCAACATTAAGTTCTGAAAGTTTTTAATTACAACTGGCATTTCAA
Organism: Pterocles gutturalis; assembly: GCF_000699245.1. NCBI lineage: Eukaryota > Metazoa > Chordata > Aves > Pterocliformes > Pteroclidae > Pterocles > Pterocles gutturalis. The sequence continues at coordinate 34,576 of NW_010119311.1, read as the reverse complement.
GTACATTTCACAGCTCATGTATTATTAGAGGCGCTTTTACCAAGTGAATTATTAAATCTCTGTGCTAAACAGAATGAGTATATACCCATTTTCAGCTCATTATTTCAATATTGCATATTAAAATAATGTAAAGTACACTACAAACTAATTAAAGCAATGAATTACTTCTTTCACTCTAACATCTGCACAGTAATAATGTATTTACCGTGTACTTAATGCTACAGATACATCTCTTTTTAATGACAAAACAATTTTTGAGAGACTTTCCTTGGGAATTCCCATTAAATGGGCACATGGAAACACAGCACCACGTCAGGCTTTCTCTTTAAGCAGTACTGACTCCCAATATAAACAATCTTAAAGCTGCCTTGGGTGACAGGAGCATTGGCATCAAGCTCCTGTCATAGCTGGGTAAATAGGAACCCAGGACAGCCGACTGGTGTAGAGAGGGTCTGCGCAGTAAAGGTCGTGCAAGGAGAAAAACCAGCCTTTGAAAACTGAGGCAAAAGCACACCACAAAGCAAAAGGATATAAAATGACTACACAGAGCAGCACATCCGCATTCTCACAGGCTACGCTGTGCTACACAGATAGAATAAGCTGCTAGAATTCAAGTTCTACACAAGAATTCCCACTAACGATGTGATAAAGTCAGTGCTGTTTGTCATTACTAAAGGCATAAAAATGAAATCCTCTGATATCCCCACCCTGATTCTCTCTAGCTCATTCTTTCACCCTTATAAAATGACCCAATCCCAATACACTTGCAGAAGCTCCCAGAGCTTTATTAACCTCTGCAACACTTCTGCACATCTTTCCTTATTTTTATTACGGTTTGGACTTTTTTTTTGCTTCTTCAAACTGTTCATGACTGATTCTAAGAAGAGATTCAAATGCTACTTAAAGGAATTAAGTATAAAAAGAAATCCTAAGCATAAAACAAGGAATCGCAGAATGCCTCTACATACATTTGTCCCAGAGTTCTCGCTGGCTGTTCTGCCTAGTGGGTAGGAAATCTCATCCACTAATCGCCATGAAGTGTTATTTCATGCTTCACAGCTGGGACAGCACGGGCTGCCTGAGCTTAGTTATATGGTGCATGTCATCTGTGCCAAAAACTGGCATACACAGCAATACAATTCCTATTGTGCGGCACAGCTCCAGGTTAGGCTACTGAGGGCACCCTTGAAAACAGAGAACAAGTTCAGCAGCTTTTTGGCTTGTCCAGATAGCGCCCAAGTAGTCATTGAGAAAGATGAAATAAGCTCTGGAAAGGAGGAGCACCAAACAGCATGGAACCTGCATCCACTCCCTTTCCCTGGGATTCCTCAGGCTAACGCCCTAAGGCTTTCCTACGGCTGCCTACACTGCGCCCATGGGAAGCGCAGAAGAAAGAGGAAGCTTGGAATCAGCAGAGCCCAGAAGCACAGCAGGAAACATCCACAGTTCAGGCAACATGACTGATCTGCTTCTGTTGCCAGGACAAGGCTGGATGAGGCTGTGAGCAACCCGGGCTGGTGGGAGGTGTCCCTGCCCATAGCAGAGGGTGGCACTGGATGATCTCTAAGGTCCTTTCCAACCCAAACCCTTCTGTGATTCCATGACTCGCTCCTCTCCTCTCTTACCCTCCTTTCCAACATCGTCGCCACCTTCTCTTCCCAGCTTCTCTGCCGTGTTTCTGCTGCAGTATGGAACGGAGTGATCCCCTTTATGGTAAGTCAGAGATACCCCTTCATTTCTCCAGATGTAAGCCACAAGGCATAGAGGGGAAAAAATGCCTCTTACTTGCAAGTTTGTATTCAAACCATGTCAGCCGTGACATTTTTCCTTCATGTTTTAAGATAAGGACTGCAGCCTCAGGAGGAGTTGGTGACCTAAGGAATTCTGTTTACAGAGAAAAGGCCATTTTAGAGCATTTCTAGTGTGTCCTGAAAAACAGAACTAAGGAAAACAGATGTAAAAGGTGATCAAGTGATAAAAAGTTATGGGCTAAAGGAATTACAGGATTGCAACATCAGGTCTTCAGTAAGGATATTCTTCTCCATTCAGTTCCTAATGGACACATCATCCAATCAACGAAGATGATTTAATAAACTTGGCAAACTTCTTATTGCCCCACACAAGAGAAGGTCATTACTTTTATCTACTACAGAACTGGCCAAAGAGCACAGTCAAACCAAGATCACTGCTAGATTAACACGGAAAACTCATTAAAAGGTGACTTTCATTACCAGCAGAGTAGCCTCTTCACTTGCAATATAGCTTAGTCGTTAATACTTTAGGTAAAAGTACCACATGCTGATCTATGTCTCTTGCTTGAGCAACTCCCTTCCATTCTAAGGTGGAAAAAAGGGAAAGATTTTTTAAGAAAAGAGGGAAGGAAATATAAAGGAAAATAAAAAATTAAAGACCTAGTCTCCCATAGAAGAACAAGGATTCACCCAGATAACTTCTACTTAGGTTAATAGAAGTTAAGCACATAAATCCCACTTAGGTTAATGGGATAATAAATCCCTTAGACTTAAATATTTTGTGAAGGAAATAGGACAATAGAAGTCTCTGTTACAAAACTAAAACTATTTTTCTAAGTCACTGATTATACAGAAATGTCTATTCCATGACTACTAAAAAGTAGTACATTTCATTTAAAACAAAAAAATCAAACACATTTTCAAATTTACCTGCATTCACCCACAATTTCTCATTGCAAAGCCACTTCGACTGCTCAAACTTTTCAGACTTTCTGCTAGGGACTAGAAGGAAGGAAATGAATGCATGGTGTAAGACATTTGCATCTCCAGGACAGAATTGCTACAGCTTTTCCCCAGCAAATATGAGCCTCCACAGGATTTGCACAGCAACCCCGACACTCACAGGAAGCAATGGCTGGAACGCGCTTTGCAGATGGTTTGGGCATGCATGAAAAGTAGGAAATTTGGGAAACACAGGACCTCCTGGTAACATATGCCGATGTGCAGTAGTTTCAACAGCTCTCAGACACGCAGCACTCACACCACAGGTACTGGAGAGTAGATTTATGCTGGTGCAGCGGCCATCTCGGGGATTTCTACATTTCCAGTGAATAACCCATTTGCCAAGACTTTGGAAGTCACAGACGAATTTTGCCCCAACAAAGCTGACATCTCCAAGGAAACTGGGATGTATAGCAGACCTGTTATTGATGTATGATTTTCAGTTGATAAAATAAGAAAAACCCTTGCACTAATGAAACCCACCACACATTGAAATATAAAATATTAACAGTGTTATTCTTGGAAATAAAATAAGACTAGAAAGTGAGTGCATATATTCCTAAATTGAAAGATAATGAGATGGGTGCCTCAGGGTGTGAATACTAGAGCTTATAAAAGGGAAAAAATTAAAACGTATATTAAGAACAGTTCCCTGGAGTCTAAAATACTACAGGCCAGGGGGAACTTTGTTAAAACAATCTGAAAAAGCCATAATTTTTTAAGTTTAGAAAGTCTGAGAAAGTCCTTTTTTATAAGCATCATATATATTGTTTTCCTTTCCTCCTGTGTCTGTAAGCTCATGAACTGACATGAACGTTTGAAACAGCAAACGTGTCACACCAGCTGACTGCAGAGGAAAGTTTGGGTTTACGAGGGGGGGCTCCATATTAAATATCACCATCAAGTAGAGGTATAATTTGCAAGAATCATTGCTTTTTCCATGTGTTGGATGATATGCTGGTGTTAGCAGCCCAGAGAGCTGCGGCGATGAGTTCCAGCAGGTCGGGCAACACGCCGATGAGACGTCCTGCTGCCTGTGCTCTGGGGTCCAACGCTCAGCATCCTGCTGGTCCTCGGCTCCACGACAAACATGAAGCATTCAAAACCCGTGCTGACACCTACTCCTGAGCACAAAAACCCAGCACCCCTGTAACCGACAGAGGCTATAGGGCAGCAAACACTCTAAGGCAGCAGGTCGCTGGGCAGTCCAGCAGCCAGAACGATGCTCGCTTTCCCTGGGGACACGGCTCAGCTCTGTTGTTGTGATGAAGAACTCATCTGTGACTTTTACAGAGTGCAGCACCTTCGGAGACCACGCAGTTAATGCACGAAGTTACTTATTACATCAACAGGTATTGACAACAACATAAACCACTGTGATAGTAACAGAGGATGGTCTGAAGCCTCCCGTAACTTTCAGCCCTAAAAACCTGTTCCTTCTCCTCTAGACTGGGGATTCCTCTACCCTGAAAAGTTCTGAACAGCACCTGGAGGCACGCCCGGACTCCGGAGCATCCTGGATGACAAACCGCAAACGGTACAAGCTATTGGTGTTCTGCTGCTCACCACCTGACACAAGACCTGTGACAAATTCAGTATTAGAGCATTTGGCAATGGGATAGCTGAGAAATAACACCCTTGTGAGTTTGTTAATCTCAGGAGAGAGTCTCTCTCTGGCTGCGATTAGAAGAACAATGGAAGCTCACATCCCTGGCAGGTTTTTAACTGGTACTCTCCAGCAGCTTGTGCTCCGCAGGCTACCTCAAAGAGACCTGCAAGAAATAATGGAGAAAAGCAAGGCTTCCGGGATTAGGATGAATTTTGTTGCACAAAACCATCCATACCCACCTCTAGAAAATGTTTAATTTGAAAATTAGAAAGTGGTTCAAAGTAGCTGTTTCGATCAGTAACAGAACTGTAGATGTTTTCTTCAGCTATAGAAGTGTTTAAATCTGAAAAAGGAATGAGAGAGCAGCGTTTGAGCATAGTCCTCTGTCATAATCTGAAGAGTGAAAACATACTCATTGCTTTCTGATAGGAACCTCAGTCACCAGGGCAGGATCGATACCTACAGAACCCGTGAGCCAGCACAGGACCAGCTTTAGTTCCCCGGCGCTGAAAGCACATCACAGCATCTTTGCTCAAGGCCGTGTGTGAACTGTACTTTTCACAGCTTCTCCTTGTTTTCCTCTCTTCTCAGAACATCTTTCTGTTCTTGACAGCAGGAGTGTCAACATTTTATTAACGTGTTTAAATATTATGTCGGCTTAAATATTCACATGCGCGAAACCTCAAGTAAGCCACATTTCTGTTTACAATTACTTAGCTAAATCTGCTGTCCTGTTACATACATTACTATCTCTTCTACTTCCTCCTGCAGTCGTATGAAGAGCTCCTTTGATCCTTCACTACTTTTGCAAAATGTTAATGCAAATTATTTTCCTTGCCTGCGGTGCCACTTTCCTAGCTGAAGAAGGAAGATAATCCTCCTAAGAACATAAGGTTAGCAGGAGCTGTCTGCTGGTCCAGCTATCCATCCTCAAGTAATTTTGGGGATCCCTGGACAATTTCAACTTAAAAGGGATGGGTGAAAGGAAAAAGCAAGGAAAACTTGCAGAAACAATCTCTGTATGTGCTTCAAGGTTACTGCATATGAACTTTATCTGACCCAAAAGCCATGTAATTCATCAATGCTGTGCTGACATCAAGCTAATTAATCCATGTTTATTAGCTCTGGCTTAAAACCATGCTACTGAGTCAGAGTTGGCGAATTATAAAATCTTACATATTTGCTCACATCTGCTTTGGAGAAATACTATAGCATGGTACAGCCCTTAAGTTCACCACACACTTCCTGAGTATCTGTATTTAAAATTTAGGTTATTAAAACTTTTTAGTATTTCTCATATCCAACAAATGAGGAGGTCACCTCAGTGGTGAATAAGCAATGCTTCTGAAAAAGAAAACTCTTTAAAATATGCCACTATTTAAATTGGTTTTTTTTTAAGTTTCCTGCTAAATTATCAGATTATAGTACAAGTAAGTAGATTTGATACCTATCCAGATGCCTTTTGTTGTTTAAATTCAGGCGTAATGTTTCAGTGTTGATCTCATATGGCAGTCAAATAATTCAAATCATGGCTACATGCGGAACAGAGAGATACAACTTTTTTGCGCTGAGATTACTGACACATCCTTTCTTCTCATTATACACGAAGGGAGAAGGAAGGCAATCTGCAACATGCTTTATATGCTTTGCAATAAACCAGTTCATCCCACCCAACTCTTTTCCTTTTGAAATTCATTTATCTTAGTGTCTGCCAGGATAAGGAATGCAAGAGTTGCTCTACAAAAATTCACAGTGTGGTGCAAGAGATTTTAGCACTGGAGTGGGGATTAACCCTGGAACACAAAAGGATAAAAAGGAAAGATTTAAGGGAAGGCAGGCACACAGCTTTATGCCGAGGAATAAGCAGCCCACCCTGTGCATCACACGCAGGAGACTCCGCTGTCCTTTCTCTACAGCCTTGCCTGGAGCGTCCTTTTAAAGTTCTTTTATATGAAGATGGAAAATACTGGATTATAAAATATTTTAAGACAAATTCAATAGAAAAATAATGTTTAGAATGCACACAGATACCTTGACTGAATTTCTCCGTGTATCACAGCGAGTACTCCGGTCCCCCAACAGCAGCTGGGAAGCAGCACCCTGCTAACCCTTCCCAGGTATCGTGCTCTCACGTTACCCCTTAACTAGCTTGTGACACAGAAGAATTTGCTTCTCTGTGTTGTTTAGAAAGAGGAATTTTACACAGGGAGAAATGTATTACACAGCACCTGCTGCAGGAGGGTTGTCCCCCCGGTATAAAGCACTCCAAGCAGGAGAGCCTTGGGATCACCCGTTGAAGCGTCACCCCCATGTGTTTGGTGGGTTTGGCTTTTTGCAAACAGGGGCCCTACAGATATGTCCCAGAAGCATTTCCTCTTTCAGAATGCAGTGTATCCTCACTAGTACCATCATTCCACCCTTGATTTCACTCCGATCTCTCCCACACAGCCTCATGATTCATTTCACCTGAGCTTCCCGAGTTGTTTCAAAATTCCTCCTTAGAGACTCCGGTTTCTGTCACGGACACACATTCATCTCCTGTGAGATGGAACGTGGAATAAGAATTTGAAAGTCCTTTCCCCAAGTAAAACCCACTACAAACATTATTTTAACTTCTCTGTTGCTTTACTTTTAATTGTTACCCCCTCTCGCCAGGCACAAGGCCCAGTCTCACTGACGGCACAGCTCTAAATAACGTATTCGTCAGTCTGTTTGCTACACCTTGGCTTGCTGGTGACAGATTAAAAGAACGATACAGAAGTTAGGTGACATTGTGGTTATTGCAGTAACAAAGAAATGCACAACCTGTCAAATAGGAATATTTTCTCTCTTTTGCATTGCTCAATCTACTACAATTAGGAGCAAACTGATTTTCACACACAAAGAAAAACTCATTTGAAAAACCCCACAAACTCCAAGCAGCATAGAAATTTACAGAAATTTACAGAAAGGTATCCCTTTTAAACCTAATCAGTAAAACAGGCTAACTGGCTTACTGGCTGGAAGTTAAATGGAAGGCATCCCATTCAGAGTCTAGCCTTCTCCCACTGGATGGATTAAACAATCCCTTTCAATTCGAATGTATTGCTGCATATTCTGGCTGCAAAATGGATCTAATGATCCTTTGCATTTCTAGAACTGCTTACATATCTCGCAGTGTGTCTGTGTCATAACTTCACTTTGCAGCTGAGGTAAATAGATATCTACACGCCATGACGTTCTCTGAAACCTGCTGGTGTAATGAAGGAGATCTCTCTCTCTCACATTCAGGGTGCAAACTCTTCACAGGCATACCCAGTTTACTATACAGCTAAATCATGCTAGCAACTCCATTTTCCCTCTGGTAAGGTGATACGAGTAAGATTTCCTTATCCTAAACTTACTGAAATGCAAAATTAAGTCAACTAATGGCCAAAAAGAACAAGTGGGAGAACAACCCTAATCTCTGATTTCCAGCTCTACACTCACTCCCCTAGAGACAGATTCACTTTTTACCCCATGTTATGACTCCTCGTCAGCAGAGGGATTAATCAGTGTAAATTAACTCACTAGACACCGGACAGCTGCCAACAGCCGCATTCCCCAGGATGACATTCTGTAGCTGCACGCTGCAGAAGTGTCCAAAGACAAGTTTGTCAAATGAACTATCGCTGGGTAAAGGATGAGTTTTCAAATGCATGTACCATCGCATCCAAACAAAACCATGGATACATTCAGAATAATTTCTTTGAAAAACAGCCAGCTCCCTGCCCAATTTCAACTTCCTTCCTCTAGCCCGTTCAGCTGCAACGCTGATCGAAAGGAGGTCACAATGGTATCCTTCTTTAACGAAAAAAAGCACCTGCCTCAGTCCTCTTTTCTGGGAAATGGGCGAATTGTTTTTGTTCAAACGTTCAACATTTTAACAAAGCCACCTTTGAAAGCAGCCCTCGAACAGTGTAGGCCTAATGGGTTCAGGTTTCAAACAGGTCCAGGTTACTGGAGACAGGAGGTCAGAATCCGCAGGGCTTTCAGACAACGTTCGATGGATCAGGGAGAATCTTCAGCTACATGGAGACAAGTGCTCCAACACTTGCTTGGTACTTTTAGTTGGGAAGAAAGAAAAAAAAAAAAGAAAAAAAACTGACTTAAATTGACAGTTCTGGAATAAATGGCCCTTCCACCTCTAGTTGTGCAGGTATGGGATACACAGTAATTCCAGAGAGGGAGGCCTAGGTTAAAAAAAAAGAAAAAAAAAAATAATCCAACCCCCCTCCGCCCCCAACTCCAGAGAACCTCTCTTCACTCCACTGCCACAGGAGTTAGACTGGGGTCCTCCCCCCTTAGCCAAGCCCCAGGCAGTTTCTAACCCTGAAGTGTCCAGATTCAAACCCTGCTATGCCAGATGCTCCGGGAACAGGAGACAGAAGGGGGCTGTATTGTTACTACAGTAAAAAACCAGCCCCAACACCAACATGTTCATCACGGACAGGTCTTACTGTGGTGGTCCACTTGTAGAAAACCAAATCAAGTGTTCAGTATTTTGCTGAAAAGTAAGGATTCAGCAGAGATAACGCTGGTAAAGTGAGAATAATGCTCCAGGTATGCTTCAGACGCTCATTTCTGTGCAAGTGGAAAATCACAGAGAGCCATTTAAACAAATCTTGACATGTCTTTCATGCCCAGAAACGTGACTCCCCTTACAAATGCCTTAGGCATCAACAGCAAAACACTTTCCTCTTGTTTCCACGCTCCTCCCATTTTATTCTATTCTCTTACCAAAAAAACCTCAGGAATTTTTATCTTTTTTCACCTCTTAACACAGTAAATCACCTTTCAGAATATTGCGACACCTCCATAAGAAGGGCAAACAAGTTATGGGATCCATTTCTTCAGGTCTTAGAAAGCTTTCTTAAACAGAAGGGAAGACAGATATTCATGATTTCTCTGAAAACAGACTAGCGTTAATCTAAAAAACTGGTGGTAGTGAGGATGAATGGAATGTTTTGCTTTCTCTTCTGATGATTCTAGTGTTAAAAACAATTATGAACTAAGCCCCAGACAGTATAGAAATCAACCCCACTTTGTTGAGGAAGAAACAGAAACAAATATTTTGTGATTTGCCAATGCTACAAAGAAACCCAAGGAATATGATTGCAGACTTTTATTCCTGTAGCTTGCTTACAGTCTCTCATATTGTAAACTGCAGAACAAATCTCGTCCTTCCATACTGAAAACCAGTTCGAACTCTTTGATGGTGCTCAAAATCCATCAAAATAAATGTGACTGCTGTTTATGAAGAGGTTGTACCCACAGTATGAAATTCATCATAAGGCCTGAAGTGTGCTAGGTAACCAAATTCTTAATCAAAAAAAGATAAACTAAGCTCAAGAGCTGGTTGAAACACTAACAAGGATCCCTACTGGTGACGAAACAGAGCATCTTCAAAACCATTTGCATGTCAAGCTTCACAGACATTCTGATATCTCTGCCAACAGATCATAGTTTGCTTTTTTCCCCTAACTGCCCAAAACAATTCAACGAGGCCAGTAAAAACAGGATGATGACAACTAGCTTCAGTTAGTTTTCCTTCACTTAAACATGTCATTTCATATGGAATCTACTAGTAAAGAAAAGATTTGCCTGTGGTAGATTTACAACTGAACCTACCTTTGCTTTCAGATCAGCACAGGTCTCCTGCTGCTTTTGTCTGGTACTCGCCAACACTACTGCTGCCTCGTGAGCAGCAGAGGCTTCAGCAACAGTCATCGCTGCCTTCAGCAGAAAGGCTTTTCTAGCTTCACTCCAGTTTAACATCAAGACTCTGCGCTGGTTCCTAACGAAATGGTAGCGATCCCAAGCTTTCTCATTAACAACCTAAAAAAGTAAAGTATTCCAAAAGGGTTTTTAAATTTAGAATTTTTAAATTTTACATGAACCTTCAGAGAATTTGGGAGACCCATTAATAACAGCTATGCTTAAAATACACCTACACCGTACAAAGCACAGAATTATTTAGCCCAGTTCTCACAGGCGAAAGTTCTGAAATCCACAAGAACTTTATTTTTGGTGAAACTATGCTGATTATCAGTACTCCTTCACTGTCACTCCTTTGCACAAGGCACTCCTCAAACACAAGGAGGTGGATGGTCTAAAAATACAGGCAGAGATAAAAAAAGACTCCTACTTTACTTATGACATCCTGAAGTGTTCTGGCCTTGAAATGGGTTTCTCTATTAGCTGCTACGTGCTTATTCACTGTGGAGCACAAAAGGAGTCGGCAATCAATTTGAAGGCATTACGCATATAAAAATAGCCTCTCCCTGAGAGCAGGAGATAACTTTCCACTCTTCTTGCTATATACATGCCACAGACCAATTAAAATAACTATTCCTAGACAGTGCAACAGTGCTATCCATCCTTATAAAGAATAAAAATACCAAGAGAAGCAGAAGAGCATGACATAACCATAAAACCGTATAGCAAAAGGAAAGCTAGGAAACAGATTTTGTGATGTTGGCTGAGAGAGTACGTGGAACTACAAAATCTCCACAGTGCTTATTTGAAGAAGTAACAGGTGTTCAAGTTCACGCGTTTTGAAGACAGGGACATCCCTTCCTCACTGTGCAGAATAAAATTTATAATTAAGAAATCTTAAAATAAAAAACTTTGATAAACATTTTTTAATACA
>NW_010119311.1:0-23513 GCF_000699245.1 Pterocles gutturalis | reverse complement strand
ACGATTTAGGCAAGAATTTATATAATTGATCTAATATTTAAAACAACACTGACCAGATCCTGCCTAGATTTGTGAGGAAGGTATCTCTGCAGCACATCGAGGTACAAAGTCCTTCTCCTCTGAAGATCACTCGGATACTGATTGATAATGTTCTGAAAAACCCACTGATCTTCTTCCTTCCATTCAGTGTTCCTACAGAAACACAAAACAATCAGCCCCAGTATAACCTAACATTTGAAAAGGAGGAGTTTGGTTCTAGGTTATTTTTAAAGGCATAACCTTTCAGGGGGCTTTCAATCCTGAACCTGTAAACTGGATGTTGGAGCAGAGATGGGAAATTTAGATTTACTTTAATGAAACAAAGCAAACCTAGATTGCTTTTCTAACATGACCATTTACTGTGCCATCATTCAAGTGAACTGTTCTTCTTTTAAGCTGGCTGTTTATTGGGGAATGATGCTGTGTTTCTCAAATACGGCACATTAATGAATAGTCACACCACACGGAAAATACAATGTGAAAAAGGAGGAAGATGATCAGTCTGTACCACTAAGCATTGAATAAATGATGAAAATGAAATGAAGTCACAATACCTGAACGTCGCTAAATGAGGAACTAGTTATAAAAAAAACTTCCGACAGCCATGAACTCATCAGCAAGGCACAAGAGTCACAATTTTTTAAAGTAGGAGATGTAGCAATCAGTATGTATTAATGCATTTCATAAAATTCGAGTAGCAAGAAGTAACATAAAATTAAAACAGAGTACCACAGGTTTGGATTAATCAGATTAGATTTTACCCTCAATCTGAACTCTTGGCCTTGAAAGGATTAACGTCAGGCTTTTATTGTCAGCATTAATGGACCAGCAGCACCACTAAGTCAGATCAAAAGGTCTCTCTATCCCAGTGACGTGTTTTCAAAAGTGACTAAAAGCGTAGGGAAAACTAAAAGAAGGCAATTGGGTGACTCTACCCCCCACGAATTCCTGCAGTCTCCAACTGTCTGCAGCTCTCAGACTCCTGAGCCAGCAGCAGTATCGTGGTATTTAATAGCACTGCATTCAGTAAGATGTTAGAACAACTTCATCCTTATGCAGGCAGAAATACCAGGTATTTAAAAAAGAGGATTTTCTTTTTGTGAGATGCTCATATGTAATTAATATTAAACTAGATTTTATGATCCAATCCAGCATTATCTCTGAAGAGAGAACAGTGAACACAAGTATTAAAAAAAATTCTATGTAATCCAGTTTAACACAACTTGTCCTTAAAAATACATTGTACAGTAAAACCACAGTGTATTGTCACCATTGAACAACATTCTGGGACACCAAAGGAGGAAACAAGAAAATAGCCCTAGACCTGTTAGTTTTAAGAAATGGAAAGCTTCACCTCCAGACATATCTCAAGAATGCAAGGACACAGTATCCTGTTTCAACAAGCTGTTTTTGAAGTCCTGTCAGGCGAGGGAACCCAATCTCTTGATAACACACGTCAGTCACCTTTTTCCTCTCTACTGGCACTTTCTGCTGTTGCATGCTTTGCTGTGAAGTCGGCACACATTTGGACAGAGTTCCACTTATCTTCACCTACCTGAAGGCATTTATTTTACAGTTTTCTTCAGGCAGACTAGAGGGCTTTATTTTTACCCTTATGGTCTTAAGAGAGATGTAACCTTTACCCATCTTTCTGGAGACAGCAAGCGATCAGAGGTTCTTTCCTCCCTGCTTCAATTCTTCATCCTCTGGCTTTCATGAAACAAAAATGATTCTTACTTTACTATAACATTTTCATCACAGAGTCATGATTCCAGGATCAGAATGGTGACAACTTAATGGTAACCAAACGTGAGGAAACATTAGAATCACTGCTCCCTAGTAATGAACACCTCGTTTCTGCCACTCTATGGGTACTTTTTCTGCATTTTGTTTTCCTTTGAATAAACATTAGAAATTACTTTTGTCTTTTATGCAGACAGCATCCCAATGAAGATGAGCAGGTAAGGAGAAATCCCATTCTACCTCTCTCAATGAACTCCAATGTCATTATCATGGCCATTAGTGCTACAAACACATCAAAACAGAGAGCCCTGCAGTAACCCCGCCTGTCCTGTACACAGAGAGCTTCCAGGGATGAAAGGAAAACACGAAGCACTAACTCTTAGCTGGCCCTCTGTGGTAGTGCTTTTGAGTAGCTTGCCTGTTTATCCATGGAAGTAAAATGAAAGCAACACACAGAAAATCAACTTTAAATAAAGACTGACTTGTCCAGAGGTAGCAGTATCCCACTGTGGACAAAGAGCACACACTGACTCTTTAGTCTTTGCTTTTCCATGGAAGAGAAGGGGTCACAGCCTGCGTTTGTTGACAGCTCCAGAACAATTCACAGAATGTGGCTGATAAAAACAGAATTGAGCAGCAACCCAACTCCTCACAGGCAGAGCACCAGCCAGCCCCATCACAGCCAGCCCTACGAGGTGGTGAGCGGGCCAGGTGAAATTCCACCAAGTCGCACCATAGTTCACAGCCCATCGACTTCCCTGCTCCAAACAGGACCAAACCCTTGCCGTGGGGGGATGTATCACAGTAAATGGTGCAAGCTCACACAGAAAAGCTCGCCACCGCTTCTATGAATACAGTTTTAGGACCAGGAATACTATAGCAATAATCCTACTTGGAGACTCATCTGTAGGGTAAGATGAATTAAGTTGTGGAAGGAGATAGCTTTCTCTCTACAAGCTTATGTGAGTTAGAGCTTATTCGTACTTTCCACCTATTTTCCTTTCTCATCTTATAAACTGTGAGAAATACCTGACAAACTATTTCCAGGAGCCAGCTGTCGCTGTTAAATCCAGCCATCATGAAAAGAACGGAGATGGCTTCGAAACAGAGGAGAGAAATGATCCAGCTCCTGTAAAATGTTTATTTGCAGTGACTGACAACTACCAAGCAAATGCTGGAGACACCATAAAAAGTGAAATTACATTAGCAAAAGCAGAATAGCAATGGAAGTGTTTCTTTATAGGTGATTGCTTAGTTTTCCCACGACAGGCCATGAATATAGATTTCTGAGCTGAGGTTTTTCTCATACACTAAGTCTAAAGAAGACAGTGCCCTGGAAAGTGAAATGGGGCTAAGGACTCCTTCCAAGAGGGAACAGCTGCAGTAATATCTTATAACCTTCGGGCTGCAGGTCTTGACCATCCGAGATCTCCAAAGAGAGGAGTCCCTGAGCTCTGGCACAGAGGTGTGTTGGAAAGATGTGCTGTTTCTGCAACATTTACTGCCCCTAAGAAAAGTGTCTTGCAACTGATCCTCAGAAATTACTGTTTTAAACTCCTCCCTTTTCTCTAGAGGGAGCTTTTCTATGAAATCAGTTCATTTATTAATTTTAGAATCTGTGTCATAATTTGATATTCTGAAGTATAGGCCTTCTGAAGAATAACTTTAACAATCAAATTAATTATTCTTCACTATGATTTAAATCTCTTTCACTGAAACTGCTCCTACTGATGCTGAACTGAGTACAAAAAATTTTTTTTTTTCTTAAGGTAACATCTAACATTATCTTTCCAGTCCCAATATTTATTTGTTAATCAGAAGAACCATAAAACCCTGCTAGCCTCTACTCAGAGGAAGTACCAGCCATCCTAAGAGAATGTTTGCTAGTTTATGGGTTGGATTGTGAACTACTTGTAATTTCTGAAAGAAATCCGTAATGCTCTTCTGTGAGTCCTGATACCCTTGTGTATGCTGCTGTTTGAACGCGTTGTTTTAGTGACAGTAATGTGACAGTTATGTGACAGTTCTAAGAGCTGAGATTCTCTTTCATAACAAACTCCCTTCGATATTTCTGACTGTATGGGTTTGGGAAGGAGTACAGGTCTTCAGTCTACAAGAAGCATAAGGCAGAGTAAGATACCTCTTGGTCAGGAAACATTACAAAATGAACTTGAGAGCAGGGAAAACCACTGATTCTGTGGTCTGAGGGCCAGCCTGGTGATCTCTGCCTCCAGCACACAAAGGCAGATGCACCAGTCGCTGCATCAGTTTCTGCCTCCTGCATCTCACATATTTCTCAGGGTTCACTCTGACTTGTATATTCCTCTACTGGTCAGCTAACAATGGATCTCTACGCTGCTCGGGAACAAGATGAAAAAATAAGGTTTGTGGAAGATACTCTGGGGAGCAATCAGCTGTAGCTAGAACTACAAGTAGTTTATTGTAAGTAGGGACAAACTGACTGCCAATGCCTTGGTCTGTCAGCTGTGCCAAGATTTGTCAGCTGTGCTGGGATTTTGTCAGCTGCTCATACACAAATAGCCAAAAAAAAAAAAATCCCCCAAAAACAAACCCAAACCAAAAGAGCAGCATGATCCAGCCCAGTGTATTCATAACCATGAAATGCATGGAAAATTTCAAAATACCCTGCCTGACTGAATTCAAGATGTCACCTCACTTAAACTTTTGTAACATTCCAAGGAAGATCTCATCTAAAATTAGTCTGAAAAGTGCCAACACAT
Organism: Pterocles gutturalis; assembly: GCF_000699245.1. Lineage (NCBI taxonomy): Eukaryota > Metazoa > Chordata > Aves > Pterocliformes > Pteroclidae > Pterocles > Pterocles gutturalis. Next base: position 18,990 of record NW_010119311.1, on the reverse strand, counting down.
TTTACATTAATATTTAAGCTAATATCAGGCTTCCCCAGTGTCAAGCTATTGACAAACATTTACATGACTCAAATGTTAAAGCAGTCCTAGCTTTTCTTGTATGTGTCATTCTACTAGAAAACAGTACGATCTTTGTTTTGCTTCAGAACTGAAACACAGCAATTGTCTTATATTGAAGAACCCCGAGGCAGCTGCTTCCTTTGAAACAGATTTACCCAGCATTAATCCCTGGCTTTACACGTTCCAAAGAATATAAACAACTCAGAAGGGAAGCTGCCCCCTCCACCCCATAATCTCCATGTACCCTTTGCAATAGCAATGTATACCCATTGCCCTGCTGTCTTGTCGAATCTGCAGCCATACGGACCGCAACAATACCACCAAGTGAGATGTCAGCCTCCCTGGCTATTAATTATGTCACTGCCGATTGTTGTACCACAAACAGCCTGGTAAGAGCTCTGAAAAGAGGAACTAAATTTCCTTGACTCAGTCCTAACATGCCATTCATTTGAGAGGATGCTGCAGAGGATACAGCGCTGAACATGCAATACTCCGTTCATCCTTCACTTATTTAAATAATTCAGACATCCTTGGAAATTGTGGCAGAAATGTAACAGTGCTTAGAGATTCACCAGCTATAACGAACACATCAGTTCCAAGTCCACAGTTTGTGGGATAACTCAGGACTTGGGTATTTCCCAACACAAAAATTTGTGTTTCAGCAGCAGTAAAAGAAGTGAATTCAGATTATAAAACATTATAACGCTTTATTATACTCGAAAAAAACCAAATTGTTCTTCAGTTTCTAAATGCATTAACACTGTAATGTGCATTCTAGTAGGACTGAAAAGGAGACAAAAACATAGCAGACCTGAATATTATCTTATTCTGATTTTTCTTCTTCAGAAATTCTATCTACGCTGTGTCTTTGCAAACTCATAAAATATTTTCATGCAAATTAGACAACATAAATGTAAGAAGCGACAAAGAGTGTTGTGTCTTATAAACCCAGACCTTGGAAGTAAACAATCCTACAAGAAAAAAGTCTTGCTTTTTTTATTGAAAACACATTTTTTTAATGTTGTTGTGGATAAAATCGTAGAGACATAAATGAGCAATACATTAAAGATTTGGAGACCAGAAGGCAAACGAGAAAAGACCAAGCTTTAAATAAAATGCCTAAGATAGTTGCTGCTCGTTCTTTGGTGATTTCATACATTCCCAGCTAACAATACTGGCATACGCTGATCCAGATTGGGTAAGCTGTCCCACACAACCTACTCTTACGTCCCACCAGCAGATTGCTGCCACTGCCACTACCACCAGGACTTCTTCCAGCTACACCCCTTTCTTTTTTCCTATCTAGGTATCATAACTCCTTCAAACTACCACTGCATGTGTTTTCATGCCTACAGCCAAGCTTCTTTCCCTTACAAATACGGTATTTTATCTTCAACTCTTGATGATACTTAATTATCACTGTAAAACTAGCTAGCTCAGGACCTAAATTCAAACCTGGCATAGGAGCAATGAAAATACCATGGCAGATTTTTCAATGATTTTCATAGATTCTGTTGTCTACACTGATGTTTGCCTTTTATTCAGTAGCACACATACTGTGTGGATCAAGAGATTTAGATTTATGACTATTCACCAAAATTATGTTGATCATAAATCTGCAACTCAGTATCTCCTGGACTCCAGGTAGCCTCAGCAGAAAAGCTAAGCTTCATACTATCAATATATAGGTGTATTAAATGTCTAGATCATTATGAATCATACATTTATTTACATTTCTTTGTGATGAGAATTACTGCAGTGACCCAAAATTTCTGAAAAGATTGGACCTGTTTATCTGCCTTATAGATCAATACATTCTAGATCTCTCTCAGAAAGACTGTACTTTGCTGGCGTAAATTTGGCAGTGTAATTACCATACAGAAAGAATAATTCCTATTCATACAAAAGCATGCGAAGAGGGCATTTGATGCACACCAGATTGTTGGTTCCTTAATCCACAAAACATTTCGCTCATTATTTCAGATGAGAGCGTTTGAAAGGACTGCCTGGATTCTCTCAGCTGTGCAAACAGACACCAACTATCCCACCCCAGAGAGCTGGGCAGTGCGTCAAATGTTCTCTGCTCAGCGCAAAATAGAACCACCTCCAATGGTAAAGGCAACTGCAGGATCTGCAGATTACAAAATACATTGTAGTTATTTATTTTTATATCCAGAAACAGACATCCTTACCTGTATAAAACTTCTAACTGTTGATCAATTTCTTGAAGCTTAGCCCAGTACCCACTCGCAAGCTTTCGGTATTCATCGATAACTAAGGTCTTCAAATCAGGGTAGGGGCATTCCAAAGACAGTAGTGCTGAAGGAACTTCAAGGAAAAGTCCATTTTTCTCTTCAAAAGAATGCGCTAATGCCTGTGATGAAAAAAATGCAACTCAGCAGACTCCTCTGTGTTGTATTTTCTCTCTCAAGAAATTGCTAATCAAACTTATAAGGAAAAGCTTACTTTTGTTTTATAGTCTTCAAGCTCTCTTTCCAAAGCCAGGCTCTCAAGGGTAAGGGATTCCAAAATTGCCTTCTGTTGCTTCTTCACAAATCTGATCTATTTCATGAAATACGTTACTGTTACTTCTTTACCTTGTTATAAGACAAAAGCTCTGATTTAGAAACAAAGAGCCTGATCTCAGGTTCCACACTGCTACGTGTTTACAGGCTTTAGTGAAGCAGATTTACACTGTGGCAAGTAGAGGTTACTGGATACTCTGAATGCAAGTTATATTCTCGAAGTATTGCATAAAAAGAAATTAAAATGCTAAAAATACAGTTATAATAAATTGTAAAAATAAAGTTAAATTACCAACCTGCTGTAACGTCCCAAATGGACTGATCTTAGATTTCAGACAAGTTTCTTCTGAGAGGTTATACTGCATTTCAGACAGCTTGAATTTCAAATTCTCCTTGAGTTGCCCTATGGGAACTACTGCATTTGTTTGGTACGTATCCCGCTCCTTTGATAATTTATGCTCTATATCCAAATGAAACATAAAGCTTCCTCAAACACACAAAATATTACACAGCTCTGGGATTTCTAAATCTAAACCTGTCAAGACAGGGAATTAAAAACTCAAACAAATAATCAAGATAATTTTGACTAAATAAATAACCGAGAAACAAACAAAAAAATTCTCACCCAAGTCCCTCATATCCAAAAAAAAGTCGTGCTTATGGCTTTCTTCATCAAGAAAAGTCTTTATTTCTGCTTCTGCTTTCTGCCTGGAAGGTATGAATATGAGTTTTACAGAAGCTTTAATTTCTTATTCATTAAGTTCTCAAGAATGATAAGCCTCAAATACTCTAATAATTAATTGAAAAGGGGGATTCTTTGCCTGGGAGGGTATGAAGTGCAGGACTTAGACATGACGCTGGCATGGAAGCCACCCTCCTCTGAGCAAAAAAATCTCATTGATCTGCTGTGTACGTACAATACGCTCGCTAACAGACAAGAACAACATTAATGTTCTCTGTTACACGTGTGAGCTCAATGTGCACATCGAGAGACAGACTTTGAAGGCATTAAAAAGTGTCTGAAAATTTCTGATACTCCTACAAATACGTGCTCTCAGATGTTGATAGTCCAACAAAAGTGCCATGAGATCATCCTGGAGGTACCCACAGAACAACATCCACTCTGTCCTCCCCTCCCTTTGTGTGTTCTCACATCCACAGACTCCTTGCGATGTCCACCACAAACTCTCATGCTCTGCACAAAAAATTATCTTCAGTGCGGGTATTTTCATCTTTTGCTCTTAACGTTCCTTGAGTCAAGTATGCCACACCAGAATCTCTGTTTGCTGAAGTATTTCTTTAATAACAGCTAATTAAGGTTTCTCAGCTCTCACCTATTCTCACTCAGTCTTTTATGCTCTTGCCACCACACTTGCCGATGCTGTTTCAGCAGCATTCGCTCTTTGTTAATTTTTGAAACTTGCTCTGTTTTTTTAATCTGCAGGAAAAATTAAAGCTCGTAAGTATTTTGAATTTAACAGCTTTATCAAATGCCTTCATATGGAATTTTTAACTACAGAATGGTGAACCTAAAAGCTTTTTTCAAACTGTGTTTTTCTAAAGAGCAATGGGTTCAAATGTAACCAATTTTAATTTAAAAATTATTATTACTTCAAATCACAATTAAATGAGAGAAAAAAGTGAAAAAAAATGCAGTCCATTTTCTTTTTTGCCATTTTTCTTTTCTTCCCCATCCCTATTTCCCAGGAGGTGAAGGGGGTAAGATGAGCAGGAGAAAGAAAAAATACACTTTCCTACAGGTGGAAAGATGAAAGGGTGAAAGCGTGTCTTCCAAGAAAAAGAATTTCAAAAATTGATTACTAAAAAAAGAGTGCTTTTTCAAAATCTGTCCAATTAGAGAGGCTTTAAAAGTGTCTGAGGGCTTCACAAATACATTGCTTCCAACTTCAGAGAAAACAGAACTGCGTGCTTCTGAGACAGCTGGAGTCTCAGGTTAAGCTAGAGGAAAAGCCATGAGGGATGACTTGACGAGGTGGCAGCCAGAGGACTCTGGCCAGCCCACAATGAAGGAAAAAGGATCAGAAGCCATCTGTGGCTGCCAGAAGCCCCTGAGACAAGCCAGTGCTTTCTCATCCTCCCGCCACCACGACTGTCTTCTGCCCTCTCAGGGGCTACTCAGGACAAAGGGGGATTTCAGTTCAGAACTGGCTCCTTTCCCACTCCTCTTTTGACACCCTGCCGCCTCTTTCCTCCGTAACACCTGACCCCATCCCTGCCCCAGCCAGCCTCTCACTGTAAACCCTTCTGATTCCAGAGGCACCTACAATTCACACACATCTCCCTTTTCTTTTTCTCCCCAGACCTTCCTTCAGGCAGACACATCATTCTACTGCAGGATGGTAGCAAGACAAGAAAAAACATCCTGAAACTCTTGCCCTAGTTCCTAACAGGGAGAAATGAATAACGATGTCACTCCACACCTAGTTCAGGCAAGAAACAACATTCTGGGTCAAAAATTCTGGTTTTACACTTTACTTCCACCTGAGTGTAATCTGCTCTGTTTAAACACTTAAGTCAACCTTCCTGTCTGGTGAATTACTGCCTCTACGTTCACGTGCGCGAGACCACGGAGAGCAAAGCCCCCAGTGGCACGGTCTCCGCTCCCCCACCAGCTGGGCAAGCGACACCAGCGGGCTTCTCAAAGAGGAAAGGGGGAGAACTCTTCGTCACAGCACTCGTGCACAGATAAGCAAGAATCCCATCACTTCTTGAATCACAGCCTCTCATTCACCCACCTGCAACACTAAAATCTTACTTTAAAACAAAATACGTAAAATTGTGAAACTAGAAACATTTACACCCCTCAAATGAATCCGAGTTTAACACTTCTGGTCGACTATACCTTCTGTCCCATTTTGCTGAAGACTGTTAGAGCAATTTGTTATGCCTATTCGTTCTCAGATTGCTTGTGGCAGTGAAAAGAAATGTAATCATTGAATTTTAAAATAATTCACATTACAAATAATATAAAAATCATACCTTTAATTGAATTTTTGAAGATGTGATTTTTTCTACTGCAGCAAGTTCACGTAGATGTTTGTAGTCAATAGGTTTGTACTTCTGCCTGCAAAGGCCACTTCTCATAGGAACAACTGGATTTTCTAGTTATCACATAAAACACTAATTTCAAATTTTAGATAAATATTTTAAGTGTGAGCCATAAAATGAAAGCATTACAGATAGAAATTAGAAACAGTGTATTTTAAACATTGTAAATTTCCATAACAAGGAGATTGATAGTGAATGAACAGTAATCTGAAACAGACATAAACTAGCAGAAATTATATAAGAAACATTAACCATTTGCCCTTTTACGAAGAGTTTATTTTAAAAGGTTTTTTTATATGTGAATTTAAAGAATAATTCACTTTAAGCAGGGTTTACTAGAATTTAATAAGTTCTAACACAGAAATAATTCAGTTTCAATATATGCATTCTTATTTCACAAACTGGAAAACTACCTCAATGTTTTTTGTAATCTATGGACTGAGCATTAGCAGTAATTTTTTTCTAAAAGGTATATGAACTTCTAATTGTATTTAAACAGAATGAGTTGCATTTCCATTTCCCACTGAATCTCCAGCCACAAGAACAGCATGATTTCTCTATTAAACTTCTGTAAGCCCCTGGGAAAACACTAAATTGCAGAGAAAAGACCACACTTGGTTTCTGCCACATGCAGTAAGGATTATAACTGTGCTTTCTGCAGTCCTTCCATCAGTATCGGAAAGACCATGACAGTATTGGAAGAATGATGTCCAAAAAACCAGAGGAAGTAGTTCTGGTGAAAAAGCATTTGAAGTCAATAAAGATGTAACCAAGCTGGTCTTCCACCATGCAGGGAAGACAACTCACAGTGACCCCTTGAAGAAGTTTCACTGAGGGATCACCATACGGCCCAAACAACAGTCACTTCGAGTTTACCCTGGAGCCCTACTCTGAGCTTATGTTCATGTTACTAAAACCCACTGCCTCTAATGCTCTTCCGCCTTGGGGGTGCTCAGCCTGGAGAGGAGAAGGCTCTGGGAAGAATTTCGAACACCTTCCAGTGCTGAAAGGGGGCTACAGGAGAGTTGGGGGGGCTCTGGATCAGGGGGTGCAGGGACAGGATGAGGGGGAACGGGTTGAATCTGCAAGAGGGAGATGGAGATGAGATGTGAGGAAGAAATGTTTTCCTGTGCGGGGGGTGAGGCAGTGGCCCAGGGTGCCCAGAGAAGCTGTGGATGCCCCATCCCTGGAGGGGTTCAAGGCCAGGCTGGATGAGGCTTTGGGCAACCTGGGCTGGTGGGAGGTGTCCCTGCCCATGGCAGGGGGTGGCACTGAGTGGGCTTTATGGTCCCTCCCAACCCAAACCATCCTGTGATTCTGTGATCAGAATGCCATAGCAGCTTCCATACGCAGCTATTAATTGCACAGAGTACTTAATATGTAGTTTTATTCTAGATTGTGATAAAACAACTAAATTTGAAAGTGATAGCATACATACCAACATCACTAGTCCTGTAAGTTGTAAAGCATGTTCCACAGTCCAGTTCACTCATGTTTATTTTTTATGTATCCTTTCTGTCTGTTGAGAAACAAACAGATATTTTGAGAATAGCATCCAGAATGTTGGAAGCTAAAGACATTTAAAAAACGCATGCCTGGGGACCACCACGGGACTTGTGAGGGAATACATGAGTTAGGATAGTCCTAACTACAACATGAGATATCAAAGTTCCTTGCAAAATCCAAATGAAAAACTTGCAACTATGAAAACTGGCTTTGCTTCTCCTGCTAGCACTTGCTGTTCTTGGCACCCAGCTTCCCCACGCTTGCGTTAGAGAGGGAACTCCACGGTATGTCTGAATACAATGGGACAAAATAAACAATTCACCTCAAAAGATTCTCTGACTCTACTCACAAGACCACTACTTAGAAAGGGCATTTAAGCCTCCATCACCAGTTTTACAGCTGGTGTTCATTCGTGCCGCTGTTACAGTAGATACACCTACCATTGCTCTGGGCAAGCTGCTGCCGGGCAGCATCCTCGGAGCGCAGTGCCTGCACCAGCAGCCTGAGCAAATCCCTCCCGATCTCCATCTCCCCAGGCCAAGGGGAGGAACTGTGATTCAGCAGTTTCAAAGAGCATAAAATCTACTTCCATTTTTCATTCTTACAAGCATAACCCATGGACAATCATATGCAGCAGAGTTTTTTTTCTGCTTCCTCTTGCATTTCCACTCTAGTTCATGGAACATAATGCAAATGTTTCAGGAGGTATTTTAGTTTTTAACAAGAGCCGCTGGATTTTTCATCTCAATACATCTGCCAGTTCCTTTAAGCACCTTCATCCTTTTGCTTTTGAAGAAACCATTGGAATTTTTGCATTTTACAACCCTAAAACAGTAATTTCCACTATGTGAATGCTCTCATTAAATCCTGACATCTGTTAGTATTTCTCCTAGTTGTGGATTCTGTATTAAAATGGGAAAGGAAGTCAGTTTAGGGTGAGGGTTGGTATATTTAGATCATAATGACACTTGTACAAAGACCGAATACTTTGTAGGTTAAAAGATGACAAAATTAATTGACAGAAGTGGGTTAATTCTGGGGGTGCTTGCTCAACCTCTAGCCTGGAAGCTCCCTGTCTGCTGCAGCTGAGATTTTGCACTGAATGAATACTACAGCTTACAACCTGGACTTTACATTTAATGACTAAAAATTATTAATTTTTAAAGGTTTGCAGCTGCTTGAACAGAGCTAGTGAGTTACAGCTAATGATTTTTTCCATATAAAAAAGTAAAAATAGCTAAAATAGCTAAAGAGTAGAAATATCAATTTCAGTAAGAGTTTACTGCCTTAAAAATCCTTTCGCCTTCACAGATTACAACAGAACAAAACTTTAATTTTCAGACTTCTTTTCCAAAGGAAGATTATTCAGTAAGCAGCACTCCTTAGAAGAAACGTAACCTTCCTTCTCTTGCTCTGGTACTCATAGTATATTTTCCCTGGGAATAGGTTTGTTTCTCTGGGCTTTTTTAGCAGTTAGTTTATTAACATCCATAAAATGCAGCTTGAACCAAACACAGTATCCAGGAACCTGGTCAATCCATTTAATATTTGTGACCAGAAAGATAAAGATTCAAGAAGGTTGGCATCCTAGCATTCAAACTTTTAAAAAATACACTTTAGTATACAACCACAATGAAATTTGGGTACCACTCAAAGAAGAGAAAAGGACCTTCCCTTCCTTTAAACGTTGCATCCCAGTGGTTAGGATAGAGAGGCGTGAAGGAGGAAAATTTGGGTTTCCAATGCCCTTTCTGAAGGGTCTCCTAAGGATTGGAACCACAAGGATTCCCACATATCGGATGGTTGTCTTATCCATACATATGAAGGGATAACCTACTCTGAAGGTTTTTGAATAGCGCCTACCCCTCACATCCAAACATCCTAAATCAAAATGAGATCTCATGTCATTTGGGTGTTGAATCCAAAACTAGGGAAGAGTTGGAGCTCTTCAGTAGGTACATTAACCCAAAAAAAAAAAAAAAAAAAAATCCATCTGGGTCCCCTTTCTCGCTCTGCCGCAGCGTGGTCAGTCTGTAAGACAGAAAAACTCCAGAAGCCCCTGAGACAAGAGCGTTGGGAAGCCCTGCCTTTGTGCAGAGTGCCCCACAAGGCTTTGATCCACGGCAGCCAGGGCACGCCACACCATTTGCTGACCCTGAGAAGCACTTAGAAAGCTGTTCCTGCACTGTGCCACACAATGCTGCGTGCTTCCAGGAAAGCACCGGGGCGGCTGTGTGCCCTGATACTGCTGGGTGACTGTGCTCTCGCAGCACGGACAGGTGCAAGCCCCAGCCGAGGAGAGCAGCACCACAAGCTACGGCCATCCTCCTGCTCTATCTCTGCAATCCACAAGGTGCTCCAAAGCCTACGGGCGAGCACAAGGTTGTCTCCAAACACCCGAGCACAGGGAAGCTCAAGCTCGCATTTGTTCTCAAGAAGCAGCAAGGACAGGCCGAACCAGCGTGGTTCAGGTTCCTGAGAGCACCAACGAGACATGGAGCTACCTCCTGGCACCGTGCGAGGGCAAGGGCTGGTCAGGAGATGGAGCACCAGAATCAGGGTAACCTCTCACAAACAGAGAGGTGCTTCCTTCTCCACCCGTGCTATGACAAAAGGATGTCATTTTTACTAAAGATACTGCCACCATGGAGTCCGAGCCTGGAGACCTAAGCAGCAGGGGAAGGGCAAAGGAATATTTTAGCTGGAGAATGAAGAACTAGAGAACTCAGCAAATTTGGAGGAAAAGAAGAAGGAAAAAGCTGCTTTAAGGAACTTTGCCAATTAGTATTAGCTGCTCTACAGTTGCATAGGAGCACACAAACTATCTTTTCTAAGTATCAGCAATTCATGTCCAGGTTTAACAGAATGAACAGTCTCTTGCACAGTCAAATCCATATTTTTCATCCCCAGTGCTATTTCCAGGCTGGCTTCTGGTTATCCTCCTGCCTTCCCCATCAGCTCACAGTACCTGTGCTGGCTCTGTTGTACACGGCGAAAGCACAACAACACGGGATTTAAAAACAAATTAAAAGAAAAACAGGTCAGGGTCAGGAACTTCAGCTAGAAATAATCAGAAAGGGGATAGCACGTGACAGCTTTATTACTGCATCAAACCTTTAGTAGGGTTAAGATTTTATTAGGTTAAATAAAAAAAATCAGGCTGAAGAGACATTTCAAAATGATGAGTTACATCAAGGCTGGACAAAACATCTGTCTTTAGAAAAATAACTGCACAAGCAGCTAACAATCTAGTTTCTCACAAGCTTAAAACAAATTCTATTCCTCTGCTCTAGACAGTCAGGCTTCCTTCTGCCTGTTTTTTTTTGTTTGTTTGTTTCTGACCATCCTAGCACTACTTCTACTGATAAATTTGGGAAGAGAGTTCTACATGGTGACTCTCGCCTAGCCCTACATGAGGGCAAAAATAATTTATTGATGAAAAATTGAGAGCACTTGAAACCTTTAAGAGGACCGGATCCATTGCACATGCTGCTCTCTATGAAAACCTTTTATTCCTGTCCCCTGCCCAGCTGCCACGTTAGCGTCATTACACATTTTGGGAACCATCATCCTAATCTGGGTCCATCTGGCCAGCTTTAAATGACAAGCTTCTTCCAACACAAGAAATGCTGTCCTTTTTGAAAATAACTATGGATACTAGTAAGATTAGCAGCAGCATAGCTACCCCTCCAGTTTATTTATCTATCCCTTTGGCAAACTGTTAATATCCCTTCTTTCTGCTGACACGTTTCTGGTGTAATGTCAGCATTTTAACAAAACTTCACATATTTGTCTTAGCTTCCTCTCCTTTGAAAAGAAAGCAGGAGGGTACATCTGCAGGAACAGAACTGGTGCAAAAACCCCAACTTAATGGCCATTTTCTGTAATTTTAGGGCTACTGTGTTTGATGAAATAAGTGCTTATTCCCTTCCAGCCTGCCCATGTCTCTCTTCTGCAATGATGTCATATATTTGTATTTGATCTCAGCCTTTAAATGGACATTAGTTTCTGTTATCACAAATTCAACATTATGACTCCACTAAAACACTGAAAATTAATATTGAGATGGTTTTGGAAAGGGCAAGATGGGTATAAACCTGTACTTTAACTTCAGTAACTAGAATATGTACCAATCAAAATTATAAAAGCACTGCAAGTTAAATTCATTTCTGCTTTAATGCTGATACATCTGAAAACCTCCACAATGCTAGAAAAGTTCATCTAAGCCTGAATTCAGATATCCTGCTTCAAGACTTTGTTCAAACTTCAATACAGCCTCTAGGCTGGAAGTCTTGACGCATCTGTGATCTTAGAAAGACAAAGTACAAAAGATGAAACAGACATTGAACAGAAGCCTTCAGTACCCAGAAAACTGTTCCCCAAGAATGCTGAATCAGCTATGTCTACAACAGCCGTGACTAAACCTCTTAGAGACAGTGAAAAGCATAAGGCTCAACAATCCTGCTCCTCCTCCTGTTGGTAATTTAGTATTTCACTACAATTCAGAACTTTTAGGTAACAACAGATATGACCTCTTAAAGGATTATGCCTCTAATTCAGCTAAACACTGCAGTACATCCTTAATGCAAACACTTGCTGGTGCCCGAGGTGTATGACCTAAGCATATTCTTAAACATGGGAATACCAAATACTAAGGCAAGATCATACTCCCTTTCATTTAAATAGAAATTAAACTCCCCAAGTGCTAGTCAGCACTTCTGGAGCAAGCCGAGCCTGCAGCCTGACAATCACACCCATCACATGCTGCTGCTGGGGATGATTCATGGCCAGCGAAGGCCCCGATCCCACGAGCAGGAGTACTCCCAACGAGTTTAGCCGTTAACGTTACAGGAGCCTGGATTTCACTGCCTCCACTCCACAAGTCACTTGCACACCTGATCTTTGCAGATTTGGGTCATACGCACAATTGTTTCCTTTCAGACAAACTGCTGCTAATCAACAGATGGACAAGGTTACTGGGGGAGGCACAGCGTTCAGTGATCTATTTAAAACAAAACTTTTTGTGCATGTTTTAAACTACTAAATGCAAAATTGATAATATGAAGCCATATCAACGCTACAGAAAATACAGGTTAACAGCATAATCAGTGACAGTTTAACAGCTACTCATACTTTGTGTAAATGAAGGCTGCTTCTTTCACAAGGGCAGGTGTTGCAATCCTGTCAGTGGATCAGGTAAATTCCTAGTGGGCGTACACAATTAAAAACCAGAAATAAACCTCTGACTTCATTGAAAACTGTGAATACGACATCAGTGGGAACTTTGATTATAGACTAGGATGGATGTTTGCTAAAACATCCAAACTTGGAGAAAAAATCCCAAACATACAAGTCCCTTATTTTCAGTGCTCTCTTTTGAATATCTGGAAATTTCCTACTAAACATTTAGTGGAAGGTTTTTTTTCTAGATTTTAAAGTTTAAAGGAAATGTTAATTGCTTGCCTACTGCATGTTTCCATTCAAAGAAGAGTAATATCAACATGTAGTTCTTGGAACCGGTTGATCCTAATTATTGTCAGGGAGAAGAGGCAGAGAATCACTCCCATTGTAGGGCATGGGGTAAAAACAACAAACAAATAACCAGCCTTGTCCTCTAGTCAGATCCATTCTCTTACTCTAGTTGAACTCTCTGAAAATGGCACCCATCCAGAGCCTTTCGCTCTTGCGGCAGTCAATCCTTTCCCCAGGAAGAAAATACACAACATAATACTTTCATTATTCGGTGTCAAAACAGTTGCTAGAAGTTCTACAGTTTGATTATAATTTAAATGTGCATTCCCTAAAGAAAGAATTATGGATCGGTGTGAAATAAAGCCAAGTACTGGAAACAGTACATTCCCAAAAGAGACATAGTCCTTTCTATGATAATCCCATTACTTCCTCATTAAGTAAAACTTAATCCAAAGTAGGAAGATCAATTTGAGTAAGACTAAAAACAATCAGCTTCATGGAATACTCTATCACCCTGCAAGGCGGGAGAAATAGCTCGTCTGCTTTCTGAGTATCTGTACGTTACAGGAGAACTACTATTCCCCTTCTATTCTTTGAATACTCCGAGTAGCAAATACGAGATAAAATAAACTTAAACCCCACTTCAAATAGAAAAAAGTTGCAACAAACAAATGAAAAAGGGAAGCAAATTTTTTAAACATTGACAAGGGAAATAAAAATGGTAGGAAATGAAGTAAGCCGTGTGCGCTGTGCAACCTTGAAACAAGTGAGTCAGCTGGCATCTTGTTATGTTGTTTTGAACAAAACAGCCACAATCCATTTCCACTGACCAAACGCACCCACTCCCAGGTTAGGCAGCTGCAGCCAGCACACCCGGCAATTCCTAACTTCAACTGAAACAGAGGATGAAACAAGAAAATGTTCTGATGCTTTCAGGGGTTAATCATCACCGAATGGTTTGGGCTGGAAGGGACCTTAAAGCCCACCCAGTGCCACCCCCTGCCATGGGCAGGGACACCTCCCACTAGCCCAGGTTGCCCAAAGCCTCATCCAGCCTGGCCTTGAACCCCTCCAGGGATGGGGCATCCACAGCTTCTCTGGGCAATTTCTGGCACATGGCTGGGCAATCCGGGACATCATCTTGCTTTGCTGAGCTAAAGGCAAAAATCCTGAGGTGTCAGGATTTACTGATTTTTTTTATTTGAACACAGGAAATTTGCAGAGTTTTATTATATACTTTTTCATATTACTAATGTTCCACCTAGCTTCTTATTTATTACCTCCATGTATAACAAAAGTAAGTTACAAGTTAAACAATGTGCTTCAAGATATTAATTTAAAGATGTACTGGAAGATGTGAGCCTGACTTGTCCATAGCACCCTACAATTTTCTCCATTACTTAAGAAATAACAAATGTATGGTTCAATCGACCTTTAACTCTGTGACGCATAAAGCACACCTGCTGGTTCGCTAGCCTCTGTGGAAAGCAGGGTATTTGTAATGATGCAGTGAGCAACGTCCCACCCTGCTGCTCTGGCATCCATCAGCTCAAATGCCTGAATGTGCATTACTCATTTAGCACACCACCAGTAAAGACGCTGTAATAGACTGCCATAGAATCGACTTTTTCCTGTCATCCCCTGCGAGAAGCTACAGCTTTGGCTGTTGCAGTCATTTGCACATTTATGGTTACACCTGAAAGCCATTCTGCATCAGTCCTCTCGGAGTTTAACAGATTGCTTCCCAAGCGGAGCGCAGGGTGAAGACACACGACCAGGGCTAACAGCCCCCGGGGGGCAGGGGAACCTGAGGAAGCAGGACCCTGGGAGTTAGCGCTGCCTCCAGAGACTCTGCATCGCGGTACCTGGCGTGAGCCCAGCTAATTGTGTATGACAGGAGTGTCGCTGGAGCCCGAGAAGAACATTTGTCTGCAGCCCAGGAGACAGCAGGCAGGAGGACAGATCATTCGTATGATTTAGGAGCCACTGCAGGTTATTTTGTCAGGAGCATCAGTATCATTTTGTACAGCTTTTGCCAGTTCTGCTAGGCCAAATTTGCAGACTTCTGTGCAGGGAAGTATTTGGCACACCTTCGCTTTAAATGAATGCATAATGTTGTCCCATGTCCTACTACCAAAAACAAAGCATGCTTGTCTGAGGGCTCTCATTTACAGCCCCTGGAAATGGACAGTCCAGGGATAAGAATCAACCTGCTTTTTGCAGGTATGTTTTCTTTGTTGCTTCCTTATTCATAAGGATCTCTAGATTTCAGTTTGAAAGTCTGTATCCCTAGTCTGGTAAGGAAGATTACAGTTTGGTAAATTTCTCAGCATTTTTTCAGGCCTCAAATACAGCCTGGTAAGAAGATGGGGAATATTTTGTTCAGCTTGAGAATCGTAGCAGTCAGGAGGAACTGTAAAGGATTTTAGCAGGCCTTCACCTGTCCTTGAGCAGACAAAAGCACCTACATCCTCCAAAGCTGGTTTTTATTTGTTTGCAGGAGGTTTCTTTTGCGCTTTGTTGTTTTTGGGGGGTTTTGTTTGGTTGGTTGGTTTTTAAAGGGTTGTTAGTTTCTACAAAAATTACTCACGAGCTCAGGACCTGAAAAGCCACAGAGCAGGATGACTGCTCACCACCTGTTCTTTTCTGAACATCCTTTTCCTCACATCCTCTCACCATCCGAGCTCCCCAGTTTTGTCGAATGCAGCAATACCCAAGAGCATCCCTGACGTACAGGTGCACACATGTGATGGACCCTGGTTTCACGATCCACTTGTTCAGCAGCAAAGCTGACCCAAGGACTGCCCTTCCCAGGGCCCTTCTCCCTACCCCGCACCACGGTACCCCCCAGACAAAACACCAGAACCACTCACGGTGCCACCCTATGAGCCGAACCAATATGTTGGTACAGGATTCTTTTGTTTTGCCAAGAAAACGTTACTTTTCTTAAACCTCACTCAACTCAGGAACTGAGCTTATATTGTGGTCCAGCAAGCTGGTGTTCCTCAAACCTCCGTTTTCCTGACACTGGTGCCCAGGGCAGAACATTTCCCACTGCTGCCAGAAGAGGAGGGTCCCCATGCCCTCTGTACGTGGCTCCTTGTGAATACCTTAGCGCGGGCATCGGAGGCAGGAAGAGTGAGCTAAAAAAATTGATCCACCTGAAAAAATAAGAGCATATGTTGTGTGGAGGTTTCCAGGGAAACTGGATCAATTTTCTAATCTAGCTCACAGCACAGTTGCACGATCATGTCTGCTGGCACAAGGAAAGCTGGAGAGATATCGTGACAGAGTAGCATTGTCCCTCTCCACTGCAGCTGGGCTCCAGCCAGATTAAAGTGGCTGCATAACCAGAAGCTTGGTGATCACGCTGAGCACTTTGCAGGATCTAAAATCAACTATTCATACCTGATGCTTCAGAGCTATGGAAGAAAAAAAAAAAATGACAAAAAAGCAAACCGTTTGGCAATATCCAAATAATTTTCTTTGATATGTTGTTTTCCCCCAGGGAAAGGGAACTCTAAACCCATGACAGAGCAGTAATTTCAAATGCCACAGTCTGAAACTTAACATTTCTGTAAATATCCACACTGAAACAGCAAAATGTCGGTCCACTACTGCTTCAGAAATACACCTTCTATTAGGTGCCACACCGTCCCAGTTCAACAGTAAAGAAGCAGGAGAACATTTACTGCTTTTCAAACCAAACGACATCACAGTTTCTAAACTACCCAAAGTCAATTGTATCATGATTGAGCTGCTATGACATCAACACAATGGCTTTCAGTAACTTTTGAAATCAAATTGTAGGTTTTAATGAGGGGAAAAAGCCCACACATCTAAATAGTTTCCCCTGTGAATGCTAAACAGCTGCTCATTTGTTCAGTTAGCCTGCCACGACCATCACTCTCTTCTCCAGTTATTTTTTTCCAAACCTTTGTAATTTCAGTACCTGCACAGGAATACAGATAAAACAGGTAGCACTAGATGGTTTCCAGAAAAAGAAGAGACAAAGGCAACACTGGTTTTGTGACTGATATTTGTCTTCACAATCTTGCGTTTCCAAGGACCAAGCATTCTATGCCAACAATTCCTACTTTCTAACCACAATGCCTGCATGCTTTCACCAAATGAGAAAACCTAGAGAAATAACCACTAAAATTAAAGATAGGCGTGCCAGTGTTCTGCAAGGACTGTGAACAGCGGTGGAATATAAAAAAATAGGGTCCAATTTGGATTAATTTCAGAATAGATTAAAGTAAGCAGAAAAACGTATTAATGACTTAAAATATTGAAACAGCACAACAGCGTCAAAAAAACACAGCAAATACACATTAACTAAACTGCTTGTCTAAAAAGCTGGAAAATGAGCACAATCATTTTAAGACATCAGATTTAAGACTCATAAGAGACCAGGAAGGCTCCGAAGGAAAACACGCCATTTGATTTTTACGAGATTTGCAAACATAATGGAATCAGTGCTTTCCAGGAGACACTGCAAATGAAAGAGAAATATCATCCTACTTTCAAGACACACCCTGAAGAAGGTGAATTAAAAGAAACAGTACTTGTTTGTTGCTGATCCTAAACTTGACAGAAGAGTTTAAACACCAGCTGGTGGAATAAGAAACCAAGAGAAACACCACAGCATGCAGCTCTTTGTATTGTATTGCCTTCCCATAACATATTTTGTCCCTTTTGGGCTCAGTACAGTGATAAACGGGTGGGAATTGATGGCCTGTGATACGCAGCAGTCAAATTAGATAATGTAGTGGCTGCTCTGGGTGCCACAACAAATTTTAAAAGCTATGACTGTATGACTAATACCAGATAGAATGAAATAACTGTTCTTCACTGATAGCCACTCAATGGATTTGCCAATCTGACAGGATATAAAAATATTATTTTTAATTTTTCATGCTTCTATTGTGCCACAACAAACTGTCTCAAGATCACTTTCTCCTTCTCGCCATCATTTCTTACCCGTTCCCAGGTTGCCCCAGCAGCAAACTGTAACATACAGAGAGACCTGGCAACGCATGGCTCTGCAGACTTGCAGGGCACCTAGAACAGCCTGTTCCAAATCACGTTGAAAGGTTACAGCAGCCTACCTGGGACCGCCCAGTGTCTGGAAGGCCTGGAGATGGCATTATGCCACCTTTCACGTCCTGCCAGTGGACTGTGCCTTCCACAGTCACAACAATAACACCCAGAAACGGCTCAGTTTGCCAGGGGAGTGAGTGAACTGCTTCATTTTCTAAAAGCTGTTGTCTGTGGCAGCTAAACCAATGTCACAGTGTCCAAATTACAGGTCGAAACCAGCTGAGGCCAATTTGAAGTTGATTTAATTAATCCAGGACACCTGCGGTAGAAGCAACCTTGTAACCAAGGAAAGTGTGCTTTCTCCTCCCTTTATTCTCAATCTGCTTATTCTGATTTCACATTTTGTTTTTCCTTTTCTCTCATCCTCCACACCCCTTTGACCCTGGCCCTGCTTGTCTTATTTGATCCTTGTTACTCTTTGTTTTACAAAGTTTCTGCTGTTATTCCTCTGGACCCCCGGACTGTTTCCTAGAAGGAGCCCACCCTTCTGGTTTGGTAACACTTTGTATCCACTTAAGCTAGTATGAATCCCCAGATTGTCAGGGCAGTGAGGAATCAAGACCGCTGTTAAGTGTTTCCCATGGGGCGTATCACCATACTGCACGAGTTCCTACTGTATTAATCCATACAAATGGCAACAAATATTACAGAAAATAAAAGTTACACCGATAACACACAGTTTCCAGTGCAGCATACTACATTCCAAGTGGGGAGTTAAGAGAAGGGACTGTATGAAATCTGAGTCTATAGGGGACTCTCCACACCCAGCTGCCCCCTGATTTTTCCCCTTTTTTTCCCCGTTTAGTGTCAGCACTGATGAAACCACGCAGACCAGCCAGTGAAGCCACCAGTGTCCCATCGCAGCTGTAACGGCAGCGGACTGGGAGAAGAGGAAATGGTACCAGGCAGAAAACCCTGAGAAACTCGGGGCAGCTTTGTGTTCAGTGCGGTCCCATCACCCAGAGGTGACCAAGGGTTTAACAGACACAACCTCTCCCTCAACACCTCCCTTTAAAGCCATTCACAGCACCCTTCAGGCACTCTGGCTTTGCTTCTCTGCACCACAGACAGACTCACACCAGCACTAGAGACTCCAAAGCGGTGAGGTTTTAGAACACTATAGACAGCCCTTTCCTCACCTGTCACAACCGTCTCGACCCCCCCGGGCAGGACCGGGGGGCCAGTGCTGGGGGTCTCCCCCCCTCCCATCACACCCCGGAGGAGCCACCGCAGAGCCCGAGCTGCCGCCCCCAGG
>NW_010119310.1:10001-12663 GCF_000699245.1 Pterocles gutturalis | reverse complement strand
TGTCTCCTCCCTCTGCCCGGGCAGCGGCCGCTCCCCAGCACGCCTGTCCCCTGTTTTGGCCGTAGTAGTGGCCTGATTTTGCAAGATCCTGACGTATCGTAGTTTTTTGTTTGGTTTTTTGTTTTGTTTTTTGTTTTTTCTTTCTTTTTTCCCTTTGTGCCTACAGGTGGGAACAAAGGAGCCTGCATCTTGCATGTGAGAGGTCCTCCAGTGCCATCAGGTTACTGATTTATACTATTAGTCACACCTTAGAGATCACAGCATGACACTCGGGGACTATTTGTCCACTAGCTGGAGTCACTCACAGGACTCCAAACCTCGGCATCGTCCTTGTTTTCAGCTTGCTGTGGCCACGTGTGTGGCAGAGCTGCGAGTCTGAGTGGCACCCGGTGTCCTCAGCACCCCTCTTTTCCAAAGTGCAGGGCATCCCCATTAAGCAGCACAACAAACAGGTTTGGAGGTAGTTTCTTTCCCTGGGGACCCCTGCAAGATCCCTGGCCACCCACGGTGGAGCTACTTTTTTATTCTCTTATTGTATAATTTTACTTCCTACCCTAAAAAAACCTCCACTGTCAGAAATGTCCTGGTGTAAGTACAAATAGCCTGTGCTGCACTCATTTCTTAATCTCCTCCTGCATGAACTAAATAATTACTTACCTGGTTAACTACTTCTCATCAAATATAGACAATACTAACCTCTGGGACACTGCATGCGGTACAGTGAGCTTCTCAGAGCTGTCCTGCACCACTTGTGCAGTGTTAGCAGCACAACTAGAGCTCAGGGAACAACATCAGGTACAGCGTGTTTCTCAGCCCTCACATGCTCTGTGGACCACTTCTGGAGTATTTTCAAGCAGCCAAAACCTGATGCTTGAACTGCTCGTGAATAACAGGAGGAAAACACCAGTTTTTACCCATTTTTAATCTGCAGACCCCAACATTTTCCAGCAGAGGTGCAGAGCATCTGTCATGAATTTAAGGCAGCTGACAACAGGGTTGATTTTCTTCGCTCCCTTTCCCCCACAGATAACCCATGGGATCCCCTCAGGGCCTGCAAACAATAGGTTGCAAACTGTTGGCGTTGATAGATGAGCTTCCTCCTCCTCCACACAGCCTGGAAAAGTGCTTGCTTGTCTCTTACTTAAACAAATTAAATATTCCAACCCCAAACAATGCTAGAGTTAATAATGGAAACAGGGACTGCTGATCCTTTCCATCCCCACCCCTCTGTGCTGGCACCCACTTCTTAGATTTTCTTCTAACAACAAAGTGCACAAATGCGTGCATGTGTGCATATGTGCGGACTTGCAACACTAACCAGAACACCTGAGCGAGGCAAGGGACAAAAAAATCATTCCAAAGGTGTCAGTGTTTTAAACTGTGGCCTTGATGCAGAGTTTGAAATGGCAAGATGGGGAATTAGTCTTTTGTACAACAGCAACAAGAAAAAAAAAATCACTTTCTGCCTTTCCCGTGCCTAAGAGGCTCTTCTGCCTCAGCCAACCGATTCTTTCCATATCAGCTCCCAGGGATGGGAGCCGGCCATAGGCAGAACAAAACACCTATAGCTGCAGCACCAGCACGAATGCAGGTATACAGAAGCAAGGATTCATTTAGTGCTGTAGACTCCTGAAGGCAAGCTTGGCTCGCAGCTCCCATGCCCATGTGCCAAGGTACTTTTATGCACTGCGGTATAGACGTGTTCAAACCCTTGCACTGCAAAAGACAGGAACTATTTTAAGGGTGGGAAAGCATCTGGCTAGCAAACAAGCTCTGTGTGTTTGGGCATGGCTCAATTAGCCCCGTTGTTTCTTCCAGAATATTGGAAGTAATGAAAGTGCCTGCAGTAAAATACCAGATAAGCCTCTCCTCCTCTATAGAGAGGGTAAATGCATGTCATTTTCCAATTAGCTCTTGCTCTGAGCAATTATGTTGATCAAATAATTTAGTAAGTGACAGGAATGTGAATTCTGGCGAGAGTTAATTTTATTCATCTGCCAGTTTATAGCTTGACTTGCATGAACATATAAACCAGGCTAACGTGTTATTTATAACTTTGAAAATACAATTATAATAGTCAAACATGAAGAGTTGTGTGTTGGGTGTGCAGAGAGGAGCGTTTCTGCTGGCAAATTATAATAATAGCATACTGAGGGAGTTTGTCATTTCTAGCCAGCATGTAGGACAGGAAGGATGTGTGGCCTGTGTTTGAAAAAGTGAACAAGGTTGACATCAGCATTAGCGGGGGGAAATGGCCGTGACCTGAATGTGGGGCAGAGGGGCAGCTGAAGCCTTACCCTCCTGTTTTGTCAGACGCTGTGTATGTGCTGCCCCAGGCGCTGTCAGTGAGGGCTAAACGTCCCCCCAGCAATTCCTGCCCTGCTACACATACACCAGTGAAGCTGAGCATCATTTCTGAGGGAGAAACAGGACTGTGATCCTTTGCATGGAGGTGGGTACAAAAGAGACAAACTAGGTGTTTCCTACTTGGGACTGGTCTTGGGTGAGCACCAGGGTACTCTGGAAAAGGCTCCAGTTGCGCGTGCTTGACACTGAAGGACTGGAACAACCCTTGCAAACCTGGTCCTGGCTTCCACAGGAAGGACAAACCCTGCTTGTGAGTTTTCTTCAGAAATAATGATAATAATACTAATAATAATTT
>NW_010119310.1:7113-9970 GCF_000699245.1 Pterocles gutturalis | reverse complement strand
AGGAAAACAAGACATTTGTTTTTCTTCTTAAAGCTATCTTTAGATTGTCTTAACTGATTGTACCTTTTACCTGAATCCCCTGTAGCAACCTGGCCTACCATCCAACAGGAACTAATTAGCAGAGATACAGAGTAATAAAAGTAGTGTACAGGCATGAGCCATCGCCTCGCAGGGAGTGTTACCTGGATAAGCTCTATGCTGACTGCAAGGAGGAAATTTGTGCAATTAATTGCTTCCTGATTAAAGGCATTTCCAGTCTGGCCCTTAAATCTTCAAGGCCTAAAAACACACACTGAGTTAAGTATGGAATTTGCCCACAGTAGTCAAAAACATTGCCCCAGACAGCAGGGTTTGGTGCTGTAATTTTGGTTGCTGTCTAAGCATGTTATACCCCAAACCAAGTATGTAGAAAGTGCTCTAGTCAAAACTAAAGGGCCACAGAAAGGCTTGCGTGAGTTTAAAACTGTTTTGTAAACCAGTTTAGTTGAACCCATACCATTTTTCTGTGAGGACACGATCTTATGGGCATTAATTCCACAGAGCGTGAGGCAGCAGAGCCAGAAACCCCACAGGATATCTCAGGCTGGAAGGCTATTTAAATGGTAATAAACTTCAGAGGAAAACAAAAAGTGGTGACTGATTACAGGCAGGCCAGGAGAGGGGCTATTTGGTGTGAAGGTGCCAGGCGGAGGGACAAGGGGCCTTCTGCCTCCTGCGCACATCACCTGTCGCCAAGCAAACAAAATGGGGTTTAATCCCGCTGAGGGAAGAGACCTATTCCAGGCCAGGTGAGCAGCAGGAGGGAAGCGCTGGCTGTAGGAGGTGTTAGGTTTGGGTAAAAGGAGGGAGGACGGAGGCGTGGCAGGAGGCTGGGACTGCGGCCCCACTGGTGTGGGGCTCGGGTGAGCCGCATCCCAGAACAGCAGCTGGACCACCCTCGCTGCACACCCTTCGTTAAGCCCCGTAGTTTTCCCGAGGCCACTTCCTCCACCTTAAGGCAGTGCCATGTATCACGCCCAGTTAGGTGAAGCAACTTAATTTTAGCATGTCCAGCTCTATGATTGCTGCCTCCTGGAAAGCTGCAATGCCAGTGATGTATAGAGCCTGCTGCCCGCGCTGAAGAAGGAGAAGGCTTTGTTTAGGATCACAATTTGTCACACTAGAGTTGAGGTGTCACAGAAATGCACCCTTTGTCTGCTCATGTGCTGCTGCTGCTGCTGCTGCTCTTGCCCCTCCCCCCCCATCACTTTGCCAGTTGGTTTTGCAAGATTCAACAGAATCTACTGATTTTCCATGAATGAAAAGCACTTTAACATCTAATTAATTCAGTATAGGGGTGGGCCTCTCAAATTCAGGGAGACATGCTCTTCAGTGTGTGCTTAAGCACCTTGCTGGATGGCAGTCAGAGGCACAGATCACAGATCTTTCCTTGCAAACCCTCTCAGCCCCCCTCCTCCCCATGTACATTGTCATTAGCGGGAGCAGGCAGGGAGGTGTATGGCCTGAATTACGTTAAGGCAGATGCATGGACTGTAATTTAACATGCAGTTTGGCCCCTTCCTCCACAAACCCAATCTGGCACCTCTGCTGGAGAAGCTACATTGTGGAGTGGGAAAACAAACAATCCTGACAATTGGTGCGGAAGAGGGGGGAAGCAAAACAAGAGCTGCTTATCAGGGACCCACATTTTGAGAAGAAAATTCAATGAATCCTGAGGAAGGAATGATTCTCTGCAGAGCTTCAAGTAGTCTTCTGACAACCCCATCCTACAGGAGCTGGGGCAGGGAGCTGGGCCCCTTCCTATTGTGAAAACGGGGTCTGGAGAGCTGAAAATGAACATAACAGGAGTCCCCAGGCTGCAGCAGTGCTGTAAAGCTGTAATTAAAAAAACCCAAAGCACTTTGTCTTAACAAATCTGACTGGCACAGATGGTTGTCTATGAATGGTGACTTTAGAAAGAGTAGGAATGACTTGAAAACCCAGCCCAGAAGACTTGAAGTCTGGAAGCGTTTGAGACAAAGTTTTCCCTCAGCCCACAGTCAGGCTAGTGAGTGTCTGAAGTTCAGATCTCAATTTTGCCCAGGTTTCCAGGTGTTTAGATTCATATGCCTCATATCACAAAGGACTTGGCTAACTCTCTCTCAGCTTCACGGGAATTCTGATTTTGACTGGATCAGCTTTCTGGGAGGACAGAGAAAGCACTGTGTGTGTTGGTGCAACTAGCTGAAGAGCTGCATTTTTTTTTTTTTTTTAGTAACTTTAAATCATTAATCCAAGCATCTCCAAGGACTTCCCAAGCAGTACTGAAGTTGATGCTACCTGCTCTTCTCCCTGGTCCACCTCCCTAATGCAATACATTCAATAATCACATGCCAACATATCAGCACATCTGAACAAGATTCCCAACAGCTGCAGGGCCAAATTATATTTTGAGTTATCTTCACAGATGCCTCAGAGTCTAGCTCCTGCCATGACATGAAGAAGTTAATATCTCAGCTTTCCAACCTGTTTTTAGCTCTTGTACTGATCTATGAGGACAAATTGAATGCAATTGTATCTGCTCGCATATACAGTAGATGCCTGTTTTCACTGTGCCAAGGTGATGCTCACCAATGCAGAGCTTTTGTGGACCCCCCCACTGGTAACCACATGCCATCACAGCTCTCTTCAAGCCATTTGGGGAGCAAGCTCTCTCCATCCTCCCATATAATCTTCTGCTTGGGTGAGAAGTGGGATGCTCAGGCCATCAAAAGGAATGCAGCCGTGACCCAGCCACTGAACAAGGAGGGAGAGAGGATAAATACCACAGGATCACAGAAGAGTGATCTAAAATTGCCTTAAAGCTGTCCTGATCAGC
>NW_010119310.1:0-7082 GCF_000699245.1 Pterocles gutturalis | reverse complement strand
AGCAGGAAGGGGAATGCTGCTTAGTGGTCAGCATAGGCCAAGCCTCTTGCTAGTATTTTCTTTCTGCTCTGTCAAACAGCACATCTGTAGCAGAGAATCTAGTTCAGCCTGCAATCCTGAAGTTAAGAACTGTATTACAGGGCATGTTGAGGCCACTTGAGTTGTATTAGCAAAGTTTCCTAAATACTCGAGAGGTAATTACTCTGCATTCGAGATGGCTCAATCAAATTCTGATCTATTACTCTAGTCAGTGTCCCTTGTAGTTACAAAGGGTGTAACTCTATCTTCACTGAAACAGTATACTACATAAGATTGGGAAGCATTCTTTCCACAGTTTGCAGAGAGTTTTTCTCTTTTCACTATCTTTCAGAGTTTGTAGGGACTGAATACATATGACAACACTTAAATCTCTAAGGAAAAGTATATGTCTACAAGCTATGCTCAAAAAGCTCTTTGATGGAAGAAGAAGCCCTATTGCAGATTTTATTTTCTTCAGAGAAAACACACTGGGAGTTTGCAGAACTACTAATATTTTTAAGTAAAAGGTAACCCAATTAAAACAGAAGAGTTGTGCAGCAAAGGGAATATAAAGAGCGTGTAAGTTACGAAGATCGGTGCTGGGGACCTTCTGCATTATCATGCTGGAGTGGAAAGCTGCATTATGAGCATAAACTCTCATTAGAATTTCACTCCAATATTGAGGTAAAAAAAAAAAAGAGGTCACACAAGCTTGACTTTGAGAAGTCATTAAGCTGAACAGCTTATACGAGACAGCTGAAGCTGGGACAAGTGATTTTTCACATCTCTGCAGGAGCTTGCAGTCTAGCAGAGTGTCTCTCAGGCAGAACAAAAGTCACATGTTGGTACATACCTTTAGAAAAAGTTGAAAGCTGAGATTCTCTGCAGGATGCCTACTGACAGTATAAAAACACAGCAGGAAAAGAAAACATGCAGAATTAAGAAATTAACAGTACAAAAATTTGAAAATGCAGAAGAAAAGCACTACCAACGAAAGAAAGAGAGTTGACCCTAACATCTGAGTTGTTCAGCGCAGCACCTTCGTTCCCCAACATGCTACAAAAATCACCCCAAGCCATGCTGCGAGGTAGCACAGCTTTAATGCCTGTGCCTGCCCACGACATCCTGAGGTTTGAAGGGACAAAACTCCACCTAGTGAGGAGATGGGCTGTACTGCATTCAGCATTCAAGTGAAGTATGAATGCATTTCAGTGACAAGTCTTTGGAAGGTAACAAACCCTATAGCATTACACTGCCCTGGTGTTGATAAGGCCTCCCCTATCTACCCAAAGTTCCAGTAGGCTAGCATACAGCCTCTCCTCAATTTGGATCAGATACAATGTGGAGAAACATCTTCTTCCAACTTCACCTTATTAAGCCACACACTGACTTTCTAAGAATGTAACTGAGGTGACACTCCTTGGCTTTCATCACCTCCCTGCCTCTTACATCTCCTTCACAAATGACTGACCTGAAGCTCTTTGACTTCACTGGAAATTAGTGGACTTGAACTTTGAACCCACATCCCCTTTCTGATAATGTAGTAAAACCAGAAATACACCACCAGTGTTGTATGTCCAAAAGTTTTAATACATGGTCCTCACTGTTCAGAGAAGTTATTGCATTAAATTCTAATACGTAAATTCATATGAATTTAAAAAAAAAAAATCTTCATTTTACACATCACAATTTTTTCACAGCAGCTAAAGGAAACTAGATTATATATGCAATTGTCTCAAAACAAAAAAAAAAATACAACTAGTTCTTCTCCAAATCAACAAAACTGCTATCATATTTATTATTCAGTAGTTACTGCAAATCCTAACTTGAACAATACTATCCGCACAAGTGTACAGCTCAGGAAAAGCAAGGTGCCATTCCAAATTACCGCCTGCAAATCTGACATAGATTGAACCACGACTCTCAGCATGAGTTGACTTTTTCTGTTCACCGAATTAACATACAAAGTGTGTTTAATTTAATTGCACACAATTTTCCTTAAGTGATCGTTTTTATTTTGACTTTAACAGACTCACAAGTCAGAAAATATCAATGCTACCTACAGCAGTTTACACAAATCCACACTTGTGTTTGAATTGTGACAGGCACGTGAACATGATATTTGATCACCCAAAGGAAAGGCCAGATTCCCTGATCCATTAAAATCAACATCTCCGTAAGCCCACTGCTCCATGGATGACAGCAGAGCCAAAATCAGCAGGCCCTGCATGCCATAAATTGATGGAGTGGTGACAGAGGCATAACAGAGCACGTGGCAGAATTACATTCTACATTTCATCCTCTGATGAGGAGGATAAGATGTGCTACACCAGCTTGCAACAGAAGCATGAAAAGGGCTCTCCTCCTATTCAGTCTTATGCCAGAGCTGGGAATTGGGAAACTACAATTCAGCTTCTTGCACAAAATCCTCAAGCATCACAATAATCAGTCGTGAGCTGCAGTTCCACAGCTTAAACTTCCCCTGAACAACAAAAAAAAAAAATTAAAAATTACATAGGGCTCACCTGTACCTATTCTGTGCTCACAAGATGCTTTCTTCTGCTGTAACAAAAACAGTAAAATGCACCTTTCTTCAGAGAAAAAAAAACCTTCCCTTCTACCTCTCCTCCAAAATACCCATCATTATGGAGAGCTTATAATCCACCTGAAAATATTTCTCAAATTAAGTAAGGCCAGGTTGCATTCTTTGCCCACTTTAAACAGATGACAGAGAATATTTTGATATTCTGATATCAAAAATAGTTAATTACTTAAATAACGCCTGTGCAGCTCTCTCTTGGAAATAACACGTTCACACAAGTTCTGACTCTCACTGTCCCTGTACCTTAAAACTACAGCTATTTCAGTGGTTTTCAATCAGTTTTAGCCGAGAGCACCAGCTTACCCTTTAAAACCATTTTGTACATTTTCTTCTGTAATTTGCTAGCAAAAGGTTCAAACACTGGAGAGCAAGTGAGCAGTCAGTAGGATGCTTTGCAAAATCTGACAGTTCAAAAGGCATCCAAAGAGCAGCAGAAGAAAACCTAGCCACTAAAGTGAAAACTGCATTGAACAAGCATTGAGAAAACAGGGAGAAATGAAGAAGCTCCAAGATAAGCAGTTATGCAGAATGTTTTACTAGTGATATCTTTTGTTTGTTCAGGCAGTAACAAGGCATTCATTACCATGACACAAATTGCAAAAGCTTTCATCTGAAAGTGCAAGAGGAATAGGAAACTCAATTATTCCACTTAAGAACACTTACTGAGAGTCTAACACAAGGCTGCTTAGCTGTAACATGATTTCTCACAGTTAAGGAAGTCTGCACTAAAGGAGAAGTTTACACAGCTTAGAAGATGATGCTGACAGCTTTCCAAAGCCAGCCTTTACACAAGACAGCTTATTTTATTTTCAGGGACTGCCACAGTCTAAACCCAGCTGGCAATAAGCACCGCACAGCCAGTTAAACCGACAGAGACACATACCTAATGAGATAGCCATCACCATTCCATCCAAACAAACAGCACTTGCATAAACTCCCCTCATCTACATTGGAGATCCCAACCAAATACAGACCCTGTGTTTTCTGCAAAAAACATAGTTCTTCTTGGTTATTGCTGTATTACAGGAAACAATACTAATATTTGCAGGAGAGACAGAGTGTGTATTTTCAAGATTGCATCACTTACAAAAAGCTTTACACCCAGTCTCCATCTTGTGCTGCTTCTGTACAGCAAAACTAGCATTCTGTTCCTTCCAAATGAAACAGTACCTTCAGACCCTCTCCCTGCCCTGCACATCTCAAGACCATTTATGCCTCTTCAATATGGTTTCTATGAGTAAATAATGGCCCATAATGCATTTATGACAGCACCTCAAGAAAGAGTGCATACTTCACCAAATGGACTCAACCCCAGTGAAGTCCATGAGAAAAAAAGGAAGGGGAACACAAAGGGGAAGGGAAAAAAGTTATTCTCACTTGTCCTCTGAAGGGAACAAATGTTTCTGACAGCAGCAGGTTTATTTTCAGAGAGCTGCAATGTAAGCCAACAGGCCAGCTTATTAAATAGAAGACACCCCTTCACGCAAACACAAAAACCTATACAAAAAACATTCTTAATTTAGATATGCCTCTGAAATTAATGAAGAGAATTTGAATGTTGAAGAAACTGAAGAGTCTGCTTTGCTCCCAAACAAATCAGACTGTGCAAATCTATGTGTTTATCTGCAGTGCTGAGTCACATCTGGGTGGTGGACATGCCTCATCGAATACCACACCCTGGGAGCATTTCAGCACTTCCCCTCCTACCAGAACACTCCCTTAAAAAAAATTCCTACAGCGACATGATGAGAAGTGATCTTTTCCTGCCATATGGTGTACATATATTTAAGACTTTTACAAACATTTGGCCAAAAATTGTACAGGATAGTATTTCCCAAGCCACAAACACTACACAAACCATTCTTACAGGATATGCTCTCGAAGGACATGTGACCTTGACCTTACTTCTCCCTCCCCTACCCCCATTCACCAAGAAAAGCATTGCATCCTTGCAGGCTTTGATTGGAAGTCTTCAGCTTCTGTAATGCAGCAGTTAGACTTCTTCATTTTGCAGGGACTCAAAAACCCATTTAGTTCATATATTCAATATACAGCGTTTTCAGTAAGTGCTTTCACGCTCCGTTCATAAGAACAGTTAGGTCACTTCATTCACACCACAGAGGTGGTACTTTCTGGATTTACACGCATCAATCTTGAAGCATTTCTCAGATCCTGTAGCTGCTTGGCTGGCTTTCCAACTCCTTCCTCAAATCTTTTTTCCACAACAGGAAGGACAGTTTCATACAGGAAGGATGCATTTTGCCTAATGAAGGCTTTCTTCTCAGGGTCCTGTTCACACCGTAAACTGTAGTCAACATGCTGGACAGCCACCAGTATGATTTCCACAAGACTCTCCAAAAGAACCATATGCAGCTCTGGAAAGTAAAGCTTTAATGCTTCCTCCAAGAAGGCCATAGTCTGCTTAGTGAAAGCTACTACAGTATAGCTAAGGTTGACCCAGCAGTCATCACCTGTGTACTGGTCAAAATTGCCTACCCCGCAGCTCCTCATCTCCTCCCGGAGCTTCCCCAGTGCCTCCGGAGTCATTAGGTTCATCCTTCTCCACATCTCCTCAGAGTTGCGGTGCTTGGTGGCCTCGATGATGATATCTTTGTAGCTCTGTAAAGCACCTTTGATATCCTTCACCAGAAGGGCGTGAATGATGAAGGTGAGATCCAGTCCAATCTCACTAAGCTGCTTGCAGTGCTCTTTAGCTACCTTGGGTATTAACAAAAAGCAAAGGGTGTTACTGGTGGGCAGGCCCACTTTTACCTCTTACACATTTACCAAATTTATCATTCTCAGAAGAGGGGGAAGTGTTAGTCATACTTCACTTATTTCTCCTGCTTTAAGAAATTCCTTATTAATGGTATATTAATAACTGAAAGATAAACCCTGCCTGTCAAAAATACCCTGGACAATTACCACACACACACACTTTTTTTTTTCCTGATAGCAGCTGAAAGAAACCATAACCTGAGAAAGTTAGTTTTGCAAAAAAAATATGGAAATGGAGTCCAGGACAGGCTTGGAAAACAAACAAAAAGTCTCCAAAACACTCATCATTCAGAGGTAGCTTATGTAAATTTTAGGACCTCCTACCGGTTAAAGGCAAATTAAGAATAAACATATATTACATTTCTGATAAAGGCAGGCTTTTTCTTGATGTGTTTTTTCATCTTAATGGTCTCCTCTGTTAAACTGAAAAAAACACAAACCGACCCAAAATTAATATTAACCTTTTGATGCAGGAAAGCCCTCCGGAGACCCATGCGAGAGCCAACAACTAACCTACAGTTAGAAAAGAGGATTTACAAGCTTTGCAGCCTGTGTTTGGGCCATCATGTCGCACCACCCTCTTTGGACCCTCTTACCTTGACGCACTCTGCCGCAGTCGACAAGCTCTCTTTACTATCAAATACTTGCTTACTGAAGGCATCTACAAACATCCTCATGGACGAGCGGGCCCAGACAACGAAGGCCGAGTAGCAGCCGTTGTTGCCAGCGAAGTCTGTCTCAAACTCTCTCGCCGTCTCTAGAAGGCTGGTGAAGAAGACGTGGCAGAGCTTGTGGATGTAGAGCAGCGTGGCGCCCTCGATGCGCAGCTGTCGGATGGCCGTCTGCACTGCAGCTGCCCGGTTCTTCAGGAAGAGCTCACAAGCCTTGGTGGACTGGCCCAAGCGAATGAGCTGGGACACGGCTCGCCGGGTGGCCCGCGGCCCTCCTCGCAGGGAGCGGTCTGGAGACAGCTCAAACACCAGCACGTCTGTAAGCTGCCGGACCCGCTCATCCACCTTGGCCCGCAACTCCTTCACAGGCTGGCTCACAGGCTTGTCCCTCAGGTACTCATTGAGTTTATCTAAGAGGTCCACCGCCCCCTCGAAGTCCCGCTGAGCGATGCAGACATCCAAGTCCTCTGGCAGCTCCTGGATCCATTCAAGTGAGAGGTCAACCACCTCCTCCTCAACAGAGTGCTCTTCCTCCTCCTCATCATCCTCCTCAAAGGGGTTGGTGGATTCAGGGGGTGTCAGGGCAGGCCGGGGCAGGGCCTCCTGCTCTAGGCGTCGCTTCTCGCTGAGGGCCCGGGTGCGCTTGGTGTTTCCAGCCCCCCCAGCCACTCCTTCTTGATCTTGGCGTTTTCAGCCTGGAAGATGCGGCTCTCGGGGAACATGAGCAGCTTGAACATGTCCTTCATGGGCGGGTTGTCCTTGACATTGACCACGGCCAGCCCATCGAGGGGGTACAGGGCGTCATAGCGGTAGGCGCCGCGGCGGTTGGGCAGGGCAGTGGCGACCAGCAGGCAGTCGTTCATGAGGAAGGCGTGCACCCGCTGGATCTGCGCCATGTGGTCGGCGTCGTACTCCACCAGGTCCCCGTTGTAGACCAGGTACTTGCCGGGGCTCTCAGGCAGGAGGTCGCGGCAGCCCTCCACCTTCTCCAGGAGGGTGGTGAGGGTGCGCTG
>NW_010119309.1:9287-21713 GCF_000699245.1 Pterocles gutturalis | reverse complement strand
ACCCGGGTCATTCTATGATTCTATGACTATCTGTGAGAAAAATACTTGTTGTAATTTCACATTAGAAGAAATGCTGGGCCTCTCCAAATCTATTTTAGCCCATGAATACTAACTAGATATACTAGAGCTATAAATACACTGCAGTGCAAGAGAAAGAAAAACAATTTAACCCTTATCTTGCAGAGAATTCAATAGTTGGAGGAATTGGATGAGTGAAAAAAATAAACAAAACAAAACAGCAGGGCTGCTCGTCACTGGCTTATGACCAGCTAAAAACTTATATGCAACACCCAGCATCCAGCTCCTGAAGTTGGAAAGAGGTTTCCATTTACCTGCAACAGCTCCTACTAGGAGGACAAAAAAACCAAAGTGGTAAAACATCTGTGAAGCCATAATTCATAACAAACTGCAGTTATCAGATAGCCTAGCTGTAAAGAATCTGAAAAGAAGCTCAAAGAACAAAAGACTCGGAGCCGCTGGCAGGCAACCAGCAATTTTCAGCAGAAGTTGGTTACAACTCAGTCTCACACCTCTTAAACACACGGCCAAACATGCACAACACTCGCTGGCAAATTTGTGGAGAGTTTTAGGAGCCTAAATGTAATTGTAGAGGGAATAAGGCACACAGGATTTTCAAAATCCATAGGCGTACACTTTTGAGAGAGTTCTCAGCTTTACAAGGGCTGCAAGCAGTTCTCAACTCTTGCTTATCGCAAGCAAAATAATCATCCCTCCCCACCCCTTATCTCCCAGGAAAGTCCAGAATGACTACATTAGTCATAACTTAACAGGCATTAAAAAAAGGATCCCTTTTAGTCCCGCTAGGAAACCGAAGTTAATATAAATGTTATTCAAGATGCTTCTAACATCAGCATGGAAATGAAAAACAAGTATCGATAAACAATTCTCTTGTACAAATTTTTCCACCGGATCTCTCTCTCAAGAATCAGCACGTATTCAGATTTTGTAGACAAAGCAAAACAACCGTTAGAACATTTCCATTCAAAAGGAAATAGATAAACAACTTAACCATTTATTTGACTGCATTGTATTTAGACAGCTTGTACATTTCATAACCCCATTGTTTTTGTTCTCATCAAAAAGGATAAAGGGACCGAAGAATATAATCCACTCAAAACAGCAGTCCAGTATTTTGAGATACACTTGATATTTTCATAGATGTCCACCTGATACCTGAACTCCAATATCAGTTGTAATGTTTATACAAGACCTGACATTTTGTTTAAACATAGCACTCAGCAAGGTCTTGCAGTGCCCTGAAAAATAGTTTGTGACGTACTATGCAACACCAATTAGATTATGCCTACTTTTCTTGAAGGTGATGAACCTGATAATTTCTTAAAAAAACCACGTTATAACGCAAACATCCATACCAACATGTCAGCCAGTCGCAACATTTGGGCAAATTTAAACATAAGCAATCAACCCCTTAGTTAAGATTTGTCAATGCAAAAGGCGAGGGGGAGAGGACTGTGTTTTTAGCAACAGACGTGAGAAATAACCAACTTTTCACAGCTAGATTTCTTTTGAAAACCTCTTTTCATCTCTTTGCAAATTCGGAACTTCCCACTTGATATCCAAATCCCAAGCAACACAGAGAACAGACCTGTTTCTGTTAATACAAACCAACACATACAGCTTCAGTATCTTCTGTAGTGAACTTCGAGTTACACAGCAGCAATATCAGAACCTTTCGGGCAATGTGCTCTTTCCAAAGAAATGTGCACCTATTTTGCGCAGTATTTTCAAAACGTGCATGGCGACAATTACTTC
Organism: Pterocles gutturalis; assembly: GCF_000699245.1. Lineage (NCBI taxonomy): Eukaryota > Metazoa > Chordata > Aves > Pterocliformes > Pteroclidae > Pterocles > Pterocles gutturalis. The sequence continues at coordinate 19,919 of NW_010119309.1, read as the reverse complement.
TTACAATAAACAAACAGAATTGTATTGGAAGTTTGCTCAGAAGCGATGGTTTTTTTGGCAGTGCCTTCATGAAAAGTGATTTCGGATAACTTCTAATTCGGCTTTTGAATCTTGAAGACACCCACGGCTTAAATATTAACCAACAGAAAACTTGCCTGTCTGGCTTTTCAGTTTTTAAATGTCAGCAGACACACAAGATAGCCTAGTTTGCAATACAAGTCCGACAGCTGTTAACAGAACAACTGGCAAACCTGAGGGATCGGGATAACGTGAACAAAGGGTTTTCTCATGTCACAAGGCAGTAGTGGCAACATGCAGGCTTTACGCTGAACTCCAACACTATTTTAAAGATGAGTTTTCTTTACTGAGGGGAGACAAACCCCCTCAAAAAGCACAAATGGCGTCTACAAGCAGAAAACTCAAAAGGGCCAATTTCCATTAAAAATCTTTATTTTCAAATACAACTCATAATTTGTACATGGTAAGAAATGTCCATCACCATGTGCGCTTGGTCTGTGCAAAATAAGGCTTTCCTTTAAATCCAGTTTTCCTGCACAGGGCTCTTTTTCCAAATGTTACTGGAGGTAGGGGTTTTTTTGTTTTTTGTTTTTGAATGTACAGTAATTAGCCAAAAAAAACCCCATGACTCAAACCAAACCCTAAAAGGAAAAAAAAAAAGTGTAGTAAGGCAAATCTGAAGAGTACGCTCAACTACAGAAGAGCAGATTCACTGAGAGTTCATCCTTTTCTCAGATTACATAGGTTCTTCCACAAGTCAACTAATAGCTTTTTTTTTTTCCCCCAAAGTGGAAGAAAAACCCAACTGATTCAGAGAACTGGGCTATATAATCACACAGAATGAGAAAGCCTAGACACTGTAATCACTGAAAAAATTGATGGGTATTGGTAAAAACCTATGTAAGCCCAATTGAAGAAAGGGGGGGGGGGGGGGGGGAAAGAGAAAACCAGAGTAAGAGCAAATGTGAGAAAGAGAGAGAAAGAGAGAAGTCCTTCCTCGCTGCTTTAATTTTGGAAGGGAAAAAAAATCCCCCAATAATTTAGCTCATGTAAGTTTAAAGAAAATGAGAGCAGCTAAAAATGGATACAATACACCTTGAAATTTATTTCCAAGACCAAGAACCAAAGATTGAAGCATTTTAGAACACTGAAGCAAAGCAATCTGAATCTGAAAAAAAAATTGTTCCAACTAGCTTAAAATAGCTTTTTTCAGAGCTTCTAGCAATAATTTTCATTAAATAAAATCATACCAATTTACATTAATTTTCTATATCTTCTTTTAAAAGTCCCTCACTCTTTTAATGAAAAAAGTGCATCCAAAACCAGCAGAGAATTACTGGTGACATCAGGTTCTCTTTTAGCAGCTACTCAAGGTTTTCAAAATAGCTTACACTTCTTGCTATAAGAAAAGAAGGGCCTTCCAAACCCTCATTTGGGAGAAGTATCCAAATTATAAAAATCTGAAATAATTTATTATCAAATCCCGAATTTAAATAAAAGCAGAAATTTTCTTGCAAAGACAATTGAAGAAAGTAAAAGAATAAAAGCATGCACTCCAAACTTAGAGGTGAAGACAAATATACTTATCTATACAGGCACTGGCAGACGCAATTTAATTGTTACTGTTACTCATTGTAACACACACCCCACCCTACAATACATTTTTTCATTCACTAATCACTGAGGTACCAATATTTAAGAATGGAAAATTCAATATTGAAAAATAAAACCTAAAATTGAAGCCTTTTTTTCCAGAAAACTATGGCAATTTTTGTATGAAATGTTAGTATACTTATAGAATTTTACAATCTACATTGGCTTTTTTTTCTGGAACCAAAAAGTCGTGTTCCACATACAGGTTCTTTGATAAAATGTTCACTGTGTATGTAATACAGTCAGTAGACTTGCAAATGAATGAACATATCTTGGCTATCACCTGGCACATCTTGCTGGTACCAAAAAGAACTCGAAGTTTTGAAACAATCGGTTTTAATTCTGAACAAATGCGCCATGCCAAAGTGCAACAAATATGTGCGACACTCAATGAGACACTGACAGAAAGAGCTGCATGGAAATTACTAAGTCCACCTGCAAAGCAATTTTGGACAAATTGCATTGCATGCAAAGGACAACTCTGCGCTGTTGGGACGTCAGTTGCTTGATGTGACAGTTTCTTTTAACGCAGCCATAGTTTAAGACGCAGTGCATCAACTCCGTTTAAATAGTATCTGAACAGCCTCTTGTCTCGCACAAAACCAAGGTTTTCATAAAGTTTCAAAGCAGACTTATTTGTGATTTCTGTTTCCAATACAACCTTTAAGGGAAAAAAAAAAAGAGAAGAAAAAAAGCATATCATATTAGAAAGCAGTTGCAATTACTTGACTACTGAACCAACTTCAAAATATTTATTTAAAGGTACGCTTATTAGCAGTGAGTGGAATTTATTTTTGTCTTGTCCCAACTTATTCAAGCATACCCCTTCCATTCCCTCATTTTAAAAAAAAATAGCAGTTAATCAACAACTGTAATTGTAAACAACTTTCATTCATATCAAGATATTAGTTCTTTGCTGTAAATAGTATTCCAACTCATTACCTAATAGTTAAGAGTAAAAAAAAAACAACCAGAAACCAAACCACCCCTGTCTCCCAACATCCCCCCTCCAAAAAAACCCGAACCAAAACCAAAAAACCCCACAAAACCAAAAACCCCCAAACCAAAACTCAACCTACCAAAGAGGTCAGGGTCCAAAACATGCTTTGAATTTTGAATGAGCAACTGAACTTGTGCATGTCACGAGAACTTGGCACATGAGGTTTTGTTTAGTCATTTAATATCTTTGACCTCTAATACGATAGATTTAAACCTGGACACAAGTCTACGACGAGCTGTCAGACTCAGTGTTTGCAATGAACGTTTGTGCTCAACACAAGTATCCCAAACTCAAAGCAGAGTGCACATCGGGAAGAACGAACAGCTTTTTCCATCTTTTCCCCCCCCTGTGTTGATAAGACTGAGGTTGCAGGAAGACGTGTCAAACACCTCAGACCAAACCCAAGTGTAAGAGCAGCCCAAATTAAACAAAGACTCAAAATGGTCCCAAAACTCTCAAGCACAGGCAAAAAACTACACTGGTGTTACCAAGAAGTTAAATACAAAACTGCTGAAGTACATCCCTCTGAATGGTTTTCATCTTTTCTCCAAATGCACTGAACAGAGCTCTGGCACACCCGGTAAGCCGTGCATCCACTCCAAATGACAAAAAAAAAATTGTTTTGTCTCTTTACTGTTGTCCAACTCAATTATTTAAGGATTCTGCTATTAAGGAGGGATCATGGTTGCACAAGACAATGTACATTCACATAATTAAATGAGAGTGGATGGACACTGTAGAGAGACCATCTAATGAAAAGGCATCCTAAACAATTTCTGCAGCAAACCAGCGATCCCCACTGGTGTTAAGTCCACTAACAGCAATTTCTAAACCAGCATTCGATACCCAGTCTGTGTAGTTAGAACTAAATACATCAAACTCCCTTAGTCCAAAAAAAGTCCCCTACCTCACCTCAAAACCTAGGACTCCCTTCTCCTCCAATAAAAAGCAGGAAAACTGGTTAACAGCCCCCCACCTCCCCCAAACCAGGAACAAAATATTAGCCTGTAGTTGTAGAGCAGTTTAAGTCGATCTACTCTATGGACTGGGTGGCTCCAGTGCCCTCAGACTTGCATTTCCTTTCTCCCTCACCTCATCTGCCAGCTCACCAGGCTTGTTGCTGAGCTATTTCAAAAAGCAACCTGGTAGAAAAATCTTTCCTTTTTTTCCTCCATCAGGTTTGTTTTCTGCAGTCTGAGGAGTGGATAAGCCACTGTAAAAGAGGAAGGCAGCCAGCAGGTAGGCTGGTCACCTTCAGTAGGATTTAAAAATCCATCTAATATATATATATTTGACCATTACTCAAAACTCAAGCCACTCTAACCACATTCCAATGGATAATTCCCTCTGTGCTTCTCAGTAAGAATGTTGAAAGAATAGCAAACACAGGGCTAACAACTCATTGAACAATGTAAGACTTAGAAGTTTGTTTTCTGAAAAGGAACTAAGAGTTACACATTAAAATATTAATAGTCAGAGTTCTTAAATTACAGCAGGACAGTCTGTTGTACCTGCACACTTAAGACAACCTAATTCAATTCTTAGTCTTATGGCAAGAAGTAGAGATTGAATTTCTCTAGCTGGCACCTCACAGAATACTACTATGGAGTCTTAGGACTTGAGCGAGTATTCTTAACATCCTTAATCCATTAAAACGGATAACTATTAATTTATAGCAAATTATAGAAGTGCAATAGTTTTGCTGAAGAGTGCTATTTTCTACACAATTATGCGCATTGTACAGCTTCTTAATCCAAATTAAAACAAAGCACTATGCCAAAGAGGAAATCCGACCCATGTAAATCCACTGTGCGGGAGACTATTATTTGAACTCTAGCTACAAACGGCATTCACTCTCATAAAAGTTTAGTAACCTGGCAGAGCGATATAACAAGTCTGTATTCAACTGCAAGCTCGTACACTATGCTAAAAAGAAGCTAAAAGGCTTCTAACACTGCAGATCGCTGAATTTACAGGAGTGGTTAAATGTTGAAATTCAGGTTTGTTGGAATCCCACTACCTGCATGAAGGCTCATCACGAAAGAAAATGCAAGAGATATGCTCTGGTACATCTCAGGAAGACTCTGTACTGTGAAAAATAATTCCCTGATGTCGACATATTGCATTTCAAAGGGCTAAAGATTTGTTTCTATCATCTAAAAAGGAAACAGTAATATTTTACACAAATTTCATTAGCTTCATTTTGTGAAGGATTCATCTCTTCCTTTGCAAGATTTTCAATCAAGCTCCAAACTTTCAATCATTCCATTTATTTCTGGTCTCACAGGGCCTATTTCGTTGTACACATATGCCTGTTAAATCCTCTAATAACACAATCACATCCTCCCCTGGAGGCTAGCAAAGGTCTGATCAGATTTAAGAGCATTTTTTACACAAGTTGCAGCTTTCTGAAGGCTGTTACTTTCTCTTATGTCTCAAATCTCATAAACTTAACATTTTATTTTAGCTGTCTCATTTTAACCGAGTTTAGAAGTAAGAAATCTTCTATAGTGAGAGTGGGGTGCAATGTTTCCTGTTATTATGTTTTCACATCTTTCTTCCTGAACTGAAGAAAAATGGAGAGGTCAAGCTTTCTTGCTTCTTCAGTTCAAACTCAAAATGAACTCAAGTTTAGACACCAAGTCATAGCATGAATCCAGCCAAATCAAATAAACAAATGAAGAAAGTACACCGTCAGCACTCACAGAAGAAGTTGCTATTCTTATGTGTAGGTTTGCCATATCATCAGACTCAGGTTATGGGTGCTTCTCCAGTGTCCTTAATCAGTGTAACTGCCTTAACTTTTAAAGAAAAATAGCACTCAAAATATAACACTTCATACCTTAGTTTTTTCTTAATCTACAAATCATCTAAGATGTCAACAGTTTGAGAATTTCAAATAGGATTATATAAAAAAATACATTTAATTGTTACAAGCATGGTACTGAATTAAAGTGGCACACCTACTGGTGTGGTCAAAAAAACCCACTTTAAATCACCCTAAAGTTTTAATGGAAAATTTTATGAGAACCTGCAATTCCTTTTCACATTCTACACTTCACTTAAAGAAAGCTTTTAGAAGTCCCACTTACTAGAGTCTTATTTTGATCAGTTACCAGTTCCATAGTACATTATTTCAGTAAGATGGAGTGAATGATTCATATGCAGATTACTTACAGTCACTTCTTACAGATGGAAAACCTACATATGCATGAACTACTCCTCCTCTCTAATTGTGATTAAGGGATGTAATGATTAAGGGATGTAATGTTCCATATGAAGGTCTTAAGCAGCACAATTTTTGAAAATTGCTCATCGGTAAAAACTAAGCGAGTCTACAAAAAGCAGCCAGATGCCCAACTTGCCACTGTTAGCACATAGTTTCCTTTTTACACTGGAATAATTACACCTTCAAAACTTTGGAGATGGGAGAAGAACTATTCACCTTCACCTGATTTATTTCCATAGTTCACATTTTCTACACAACCAGCCCATAAGTTATTCTAAATCATTGTGACCTATTGGAAACTCAGGCCATTATAATCTTGAAACCCTTCAGTTCACTAATATTTAATATTAGAATTCAGTAACATCAAATGCCTGAGAAAGCCACCAAGGTAAAAAAAACCAAACAAACAAACAAACAAACAACACAAAAAACCCCCCAAAAACTCCAACCCAAACCAAAACACCCCCCAAAAAACAACACAACAAAAAAACTCAAAGATCCCTCAAGTTGTGTAACGCAATATCCAGACACTCCAGCTCAAAGCACGCTGTTGAGTATTTTCTTCAGGCTTGAAGGTTATTTCTAGTTCAGCCACCCACCCCCAACATCAGATCACTTCCCTGGTTTCTATTCTAATACAGGCCATGGCCAGCTCCTCCCTTCCACCCAGATTCCATCCCAGCCAATTCACTTCTTCACTTACCCCACAGCTTCCTCAAGCCAGGACACAACCCCTGGCTGGAAGGATATTGCCTCTCCGCTCTGAAGCACAGCATAAACTACCTCTCAGGCAGCTGTCTGACCACAGAAGCTTGTGCTGTAAATCACTTGTTGCATAGGCCTGGCTTAGTCTATTCCCACTAAATTAGCTTACAAGAAAAAAATGTCCTTAATCACTAAAATATTGCAGCATATTTGAAATGCCAGCAGATCAGTAGTGATTTGTCAGTGTTTTCAGCTATGGTGGTGTATAATTCCTTTATTTTTCAGGGCTCAATGTTGATACAAAAGTCCCATCTATGGCACTTTGAAAAGCAATACACTAAATGAAGCATTTATCAGATTTATGCTGCAAGTTATTAAAATTAAGTACATTTACTGCATCTATTGCATAATCAGATTGAAGGGAAGAGTTTCCAAGCAGCCTCTGGAAATTTTGCTTGACACCCACAACTGCATATTCATGTTCTTAATCCTATTCCAAGCAAGTTTCAGAAAACAGTGTATTTCTGAATTGCAGTTCATTCTATATCAAGTAGCAGCTTTTTTTTTTTTTTCATCATGCTTCTGATTTCATTAAGGGATGTAGAAAAATATCTCAAGAGCAGCAGAGATGTATTATATAAGGTATTTACAGACCTCACAAAGACAAATTACTGTGATGCACTACTTCGTGTTTGAGCTGCTCTAAGCATCAGACAGCCAGAAACTCCCAACAACTGTTGTAGAAATTGGCGAGGACAAGTGTCTTAGCTCTGTTGGCCAGAGCTTTTAATGGGTGGCTAGTTGAATTTTTCAGATTCTGGTCATGACTCAGAACTCGGCAATTCACCACACAGTACAAGTAACCATACTTTTGTACAATGTATATCTGGCAGCAAGCTATACTTGGTGGAAAAGAAAAGAAAACATGAAAATACTGGCTATTTGGCTGTAGATAATCTGTACACTGAAAAGAACAACGTAAATATATCAAATCAGTGTGGGTATGCCTCTGCTGACTGGTGGAGAAAGTCAGAAATACACTCTGCTTGAGCTCCAAGCTGCCCAGGCAGAATAAGCTCCTATTTCAAAATTGTGTGCCAGCACAAGACTCAGCCGATGCAAAAGCCCCCAAGAAGCAGGGCATAATTAGTTCAGAATCATCATCCCACAAACACAGTTACACAGTTTCTAAACTGGAATTGAAACATGCCTGTACCCGCCCAGCACACACTTCAAGGAGCTTGAATTGCAGTGCCTTCGATGAAAGAGGGACAGCAACAGCCTCTGAAAAATGCCCTATGCTCTCAGCACAAAGCATTCATACAGCACCAGAGATGAAAAGCTGTGACTAGGACTTAACGAGGTCTCACTGCAGCCTGCAATCTTTATCACATTTATTTCATCTTACAAAGATAAAAAAAGCAGTAAGGACTCCTGGACTGATATTACAGGGGTAGGAAGAAAGAAAGACACAGGAGAGCTCACTAAGTGTATACCTGTTAGATAGTCCAATTTAGAAACGAAGTCACACGAGAAGTAGCACACATACACTCCTCAATCACACGGTAGTTACTGCAACTCCAGTAGCTTGAGTAGAAATTGCCAGTTCTACCACTGACTCTCTAACTGTAGGCAATTCACTTGACTTCTCTGCATCTCAATTCTCCAACAGCGATGTGAACAGTGTGATACCATTCCTTAATTATTTTTGAATCTTGAATACTCTAGCAATGGCAAATGAATTCAAGACTACAGTGGAAAGCAATGGAAAAACCAAACCAAAAGTCTCTTCTTGATTAGTTCTATGTAGCAAGTAGTAAAATAGATTAGAGCAAAGCATATTCCATACAATCATACAAGCAAGAAGCCAAAACAAAGAACTTAAAAGAATTACAGAACTATTAGATTGCACTACCTGCCTGAATACAACATAAATCAGACACAGGAAAAAGAAAAAGACACCAGTAAGCAGAGGTATGAAGGAATCTGCAGGGAAGAATAAACAACCAATGAATGAAGTCAGAACATACGCAGGGATGCTGCAAGAGGTGTTAACACAAGTGGAAAAATAAACAAAGCATGCGTCAGGAGTCCTGTGACAAAAATTGTAGCTTTGCCTAAGGAACTTCACCACATCGCAGCAGGACAATTGAGAGAGCAGCTGAACCCAGATAACAGAGATATCAAAGGATCAGTAACTATGACACTGAAATGACACAGTGCCCACAGATTGGGAACAAGCTAACAACTTGCATTGTACCAAGGAGATGAAAGCTAAAGCGACAGATAACAGGGTTAAGGAGGATGGATGCAGGGAGAGTTCCTCACAAGATAAACATGGCACATAAAGACAGTTAGTTGTTTTATATATATATACAAAATATAGTAGGGACTGTCATCTGCAAAAAGGAAAGACTAATAACATATAGGCCAGAGAAAGTGTGACAGTGATTGAGTCACTTTCCTTCCAAGTTTTTGTTGACGTGCTAAATCATGAGTTCTGTTAGTGCTACGCAATATAGTTATGCACTGACACACAGCCTGATGACTTGCTGTGATAAACCCATATTCTGCAATACCACGGCACACACTGTTCCAGTGCCTTCGCGTATTCTGAAAGTACGGAATATTACACACAACGTGCAAGTTACATTAGTCAGTAGCAGCTTAAACTAAACTGGAGTCTTTGGAGGAAAATGTGTCTGTGACTGAAGGCTGGGGCAGCTTCGCAAAGTAAAACAAAGCCTGAAACACCGAATTTGAGCACTCATGACAAATTTAGAAAATCCTTCTCCCATAACATGCCAAGTGTATGTTTTCCTGAGGTTATTTTTCCCATTATTATAAAAGGAATAGCTTCTTAGCAACCCACTTCCCACCTAAAAACCGGTCCTGTAGAAGAAAAACCTGTGAAATGAACCCACATATATGAGAACGCAAACCAGTTACATTATGAAAATTTGATTATAAAATCTTACCTCATCACAATCTCCTTCAACCATAGCATAAATAGCTTTCTTAACCAAGTTTGTACCTGAAATACAGATTTCAATAAGCGTCAATAGAGTCGCAATGCAAAAGATACTATTTTATATATGACTAACGTGTGTGCTTTTTACGACACCTGGGGAAAGTAGGGAGGAAAGAAAGAAACAAGAAGTTGCAGTCAAGTTGCAGTCTCCATTTTAAATATTAAAATAATCCATAAAGTTATCCAGAGACTCAGCTTGAGCGCAAGATTCTTCTAACACAAGGATATTAGAAACAGGCTTCTATGTTCAACCCAGTGTTATATATAGCCTTCCAAGCTGCGATTCATTCCTTTTTGTTACATTAAAAGTCAAAATCTCCTGGCACAAACTTGAAGGACATTCATCTTCCAAGGGAATTTCCTCTTACTAAAACAAATACTTCTATTACTAACAGAACTTATGAAACTACTTTCCTTGTGGCTCACTCCCATTTGGATCTGCTAGTATCTAATAATATGGTTGAAGCCCATCCCTTCCCCTCAGTCAAGCATTAATTTAATTCTTTATCATTATTTTTCATCTATTTCACAACAGTTCTACAAATGTAATATCCCTACCTGTCTGTAGAATTGGGGTGAAATTGAAAGTTGATTTCAAAGTTATTAGTGGAAAAAACTGCTGTTCAATGAAATTGCATAAATCTCACTTCCATAAGAAGGCTAAGGAAAAGGAAAAAAAACCCCAAGGAATCTAGAGAATGTTTTAAAGTACTCTCAAAACTTTAATCAAGACTTTCATTGAACGTATGACAAAACTGTACTGCATTTAAAACAAATCTTCAGATTAACAGCATACTTTGAGAAACAGCAAAGTGACAAGTGCAGGAAAAAGTCAACATACATAATGCTAAAGTAAGCAAAGCTTTAAATATAAATTCTATTTATATAATTCTAAAATAACAAACTGACTCAAGCGAAAGAAAAATCTTCATAACAACAGCATTAGTTCTTATTTACTTATGAATCCAAGCACCTGCAATTAAATTATGGCAGGCT
>NW_010119309.1:454-9275 GCF_000699245.1 Pterocles gutturalis | reverse complement strand
GAGTCAGCTAAAAGGAAAGGAGGGGCACTGATTTCTCAGTATCCTCTTCCCTCTGCTCTACTACAGAAACCAACAGTGGCTTTTGAATTGTACTGAAGAAAAAAAAAAATCTGCACATCCCTGAACAGTCATGATAATACACAGTGCTTCAAGTTTTTTGGGAGGTTTGTTTTTTTTTTTTGAAGATGAGAACAAACACAACGGTACCATTCTGCAATGTATCACCATATTTTTCCATTGCAAGTAGTTTTCTGTCTTGAATCACAAAAGTATGGGCTGTAGGGGTGAAGCACATTTCTAGCTTTTAAAGCTGCCATCTACATTTTAAATTAAAAATGTTACAAAATGTAATTTCACAATAACCAACACAAAAACATTAAGTTCCATAAGAACAGCTCTGTAATTAAGCCAACTAGGATAACTGATGTTAAGAATGAAAATCCCTTCAGCAGGGCAAAATTGATCAATGATGGAGGGCAAACTCCCTGCCAAGAGTGATCTTTTATCATGTAACTTCCCAACAAAACAGATCTCTGTTTCAGTCATTCAAATAGCAATACACAACTATTTTTCTTCATTTATTAATACAACGAGCTATATACATTCTCCCCAACAGGGAATATATGTATAATTCATCGGGGAAAGTTGGGGGATAAGTTGACTGAAAAAAAGAGAGACTGACCACAACATAGAAACGTAGTGATGAGGGCACATACAAAAATGCGAAGCGATTCCTACTGTTGTTATTTGACAGTGGCAATAGGCAGAGGTAAGGGGCTGCTGAGTGCCTTTCTTTTTAGATTTATCATATCACAGATGTAAATCTCATAGGGCATTTTCAGGTTATTTTAACAAAATTAAAAAAGCCACTGGGGAGTTTGTGTAGTCAAGGCGGGGATGACAGACAAACCACCACATCTAGAAGTTCAGTTCTGCTTAAATCTTTATGACAGCTACAGTTGTCCCAACTACAGGATTTAAGTAAGAAATAACAAGAAAGGCTATTCTTACCAATTCCTTTTCTTCTGTATTTGGAATCCACTGCTAACATGGCTATATAACCTCTGCGGAACATCTTTTTGTGCATATCCAGCTTGCAGACGATGGCACCTACACACTCCTCACCTACCATGGCCTTAAAGACAAACATACATGTATGCATTCTCAGTTTGTGATCTATACAGTGCTACCAAAAGCAGTAAACTAGTTCATTTTAAGTTAAACAGCCACACAAAATTTATTTACATAAAACTATAAAAAAACCCCACTAAATAAATTCTAAAAAGGTCTCCAAAAGCATAAGTAAGATTAAAGGATTTGTATTTCTTTATTACATTCAAATAAAGTTACGGTCAATTAACAACCAATAAATTGTCCTGAGGGAGAACCAGAGTATTATTCTATCAAGTCCACAGGCAACAACACATGTGACAGAAAAGGGAAAAAAAAAACAAGACCAAACTGCTCCAAACTAAAACACATTAAGTCACCCTTTCACATGGGCTGACGCAAAGAGAGAAAAGCCCACTCCTGTCTTCTAGTGATCTGAATTTTCGTGTGCAAGGGCTGTGGTAGATAACATGCTTAATTTTCATCTGCTTTTAACGCCAAGGCCACAGTGGATCAGAGAAAAATATGTTGTTGTGTTTAATCTTTAGAAAGTGTAATTTTCAGTCATAGGACACCCAAAGAACAAACAAAAAAGCACACAGGTAATTTCACACATTTTAACTGTTCAGAGCATTTAAGAGCTATACACTGCCAGCTAATCCCAACAGTATCATCACAGGTCAAGGAGATGTAGTTATTCTGAACTATTAAAAAAAAAAAAAAAAGAACCCAACTCCTCCTCAAACACTTGTCAAACCACTTGCACAACTACTGCGTTCACCAAAATTTTACCATGAAATACATTAGAGAAAGGGTGTAAGAAAAACTAAGTCATATGTTAGCTGAAGGATTAGGCAACATGAGAGATTAACGACATTATAACCTGCAGCAGTAAAACTGAATAATGCTGCAGAGTAGGATAGCATCCAAGGGGAGAATGAATTAGCATTAATTCAGGGAAGATTAACAGAGATAAAAAAGAAACTCATAATTGTACGTAGAAGTGTATAAGTGGATCCACAGACTCTGATAGACCTGTATCTGCAGGGGGGAACCAGCCTTTGGCTCCAGTGTAGCAGCTAAACCGGGACTACAGCACATGATTGGCACAAGCATGTGCTGGCACAAGCGCTTCGGGATAATCCAAATTTACAACAGTAAGACACGTCAAATGAAAAGGACTTGCCAAGGCCGGTACTGCCAGGCCTCAGTGCAGCCCACCTGTGAACCCAGTGCTCACTTCTCCCAAGTCTATGGTATATACCCTATGGTCTCCAACCCCCTGAACCTTTTTGTATACAGCTTGTAGGCTAAGACTCTATGGACAGGAGATTCATTCATTCAGATCATATGGCAGGCACAGACCCACAGGTTTTTTCACCCGAAAAGAATAATATCTTCTAGCCTCTCTACCTGGATGGTGGGTTATTAATCAAGGCAGCTGTCAACCAGGAGCTGTATCAAAGGTACAGCCCCAAATGTACGAGCTGTAGTTCCAAAGCTCTATGATGCACCGTGATCCTAACACTGCTTCTAATATAGTCTAAGGTCATCAGGAAAATATAATTATTGCTAAGTTTTTATTTGGCAGGAAAACACCATTTTTTAGCAGTATCCAAGAACCTTGAACAATCTAAACAAGTGGGTTTTAAAACAACAAAAACTGTAGCATAATCTAAATGGACTGAAATACACAGCTTTTGAGTAGAATTTCATTTGTTCTAAAATTCAGATTATTCCATAAAAAAGAAAAGCTGTACTTATACTAAAACTGTGCATGCAAAGTGTCAGCTCAAGGCAAGTTTTGTATCTCGGCCCCAGACCTGAGAAAACCAGGGAGTTAAATAAAGAGTATCATCAGACGCACTCTTCGTAACATTGCTATAATTATGCAGAGCACCTAGATGTAATCTTATACCTCACAAAAAAAAAAAAAAAGGCACAAAAAAAAAGCACACCACAAACTAGCGTGTTACAGTTATGCTTTGCCCTGGAGAGAACACATGCAAATTGCCGACCTAACAGTCATGAGGAGAATTTTTAAGATACTTTTTTTTTTTTTTAAATACACTTCAAGAGTAGTGACATTCTAGACACTGTGTATCTATGTTTTTCCTTGTTCAGGGCACTTTTCAGAAAAAGCTATGTTCATGAATCATGTATTTAAAACGCTAAGTGAACAGCAAAGAACTTTGCTTCAGTGATCAAAGCAGCAAATACCCACTGGTTTTACCACTGTTGCCAGAGAGCTGAATAAAGTATGACTTTGTTACCAGTTTCCCAAACACTTTTCTCTGTCTCTAGGGGGGTAAGTCTGACAGTTAATCTACAAGTTGTTCCACTTACAGTGTGTCCTGCATTTCCACCTCAACTTGAGGTTTTTTGTTGTCTTTCCTCTCCTTTCTCCTTCTCTCTAACCTTATCTAAAGCTGTAAACGAACCTAAAATGTGATGCAAAACCTTAATTCCCTGGAGAAGGTTAAACTGTGTAAATTAAAAAAAAAAAACAAAACCCAACAACAGACTTAAACAGGGAGAGTGGGGTGGAGAGAAAAAAAGTAGTTGCTACATAACACCATTTATGAAAAGACAATCATGGGCCAAATTTTCTTTTCAGGTATATGAGAGTGCTTCTAAACATACAAGTTTCTACAGCCAGAATTCAGCCCAAGTTACTACTATGTATTATAAACCCCACAGAGTACTATAAGATTTACTTCAATCGTAAGTCATTAGCAGGATTAACACACATGAATTCAAATTCAATATTTGCATCAACTTTGTTCTAATGAATAAGTTTAAACATTTAAAACAAACTAAATTTTAATATCTTTGTATTGCAATCATGTATTATTACCAGAAGAGTCAGCGCAGAAATGTCTGTAAATCAGCAAGAACATTACTTTTCACAAAATTAAACAATTGCCATACAATTTCATTAGCAAAGATGGCATTAAGTCTGTCAGCCACAGTCTGAGTATGCATTTCATACCCAGATCCTGTGACATGTGTTCCCATTTAAAGAAGATTAAACCAACCAACTAGCCCCTGAAAGAGAAATGCGATTCAAATGTAGTAGAACCTGCACTGCTACCATACAGCTTCGCTTTCGCACAGGCACCAAAATCCACCCCAAAGTACCACAGAAACAGCTCTGTGTGAATCCTTCAGTTTACATTTAGCGATTGTGTTACTGAATGCCATTAGAGGATACATTTAGGCTAATGGCTTTAACCTGAAGTCTGTCAGTTCGGTCAGAGCTCTTTACGATGCTGGGCAAATCACTAAGTCACTCTGTTTCCACTCTATGAAACTGGACACGAGTAATTCCCTCCTGTGCAAGGGCACTGCCAGAACAACTACACTAGCTGTCGTTACGTACTCGGACGCTGCAATGACTGAAGCTTTCACAAAGCCGCTGACAGCGAGAAGTAGCACGGCAAGCCTCTATCTGAAACCACAATCACACCTAAGTGGAAACTGGAATACAGAGAGAGTTTGCAAATTGCAAATGGATGTTATAGAATTCCTTCCTACGTCTGCCATGAGGCTAGGAAGACTTCCCAGTTTCCTAACTTTTCTGGTTCTTCTTTTATGCACCAAGTTTTCCCCAACTGAGAAACAGGGATGATATCTTACAAGTTTGAATATCAACATGAAGTACACTTAGATTCTTGAATAAAATACAACTGAAAAAAAAGGCAAAGCATTAGTATAAAACAAGATCTTAACTGCACTCACTTAGGATTTACAACACATCTCAAACCACGTACATGGAATTAATAGGTTATTTTTAAACTTGTTAAAGTTTAAATGATAAATGGTGCTATAGCTAGTGGCAAAGTTAAGAACCCAATAAAAGCACAGATTTTCCAGAGTTTTCTTAAAAGGTAGGCGAGCAGTGTAGTATTGTGAATTACAGGAGAGGTTACAACACTCAGCCAGAACTCTGCTTTTATTATGTCCTGTCTTACCCAAACTTTGGCACAGAGCAAGGTTTCCTAAGCTCACCTCTCCCACGCTAAAGTATTTTGAAAACAATTTTCTGAAATATTTAATGTATCAGTTCTAAGTAGAAGTGTTAGAACTTTAACACTGCTAAGACCAGAAGCCTCAAAAACACTTTAAAAGGAAGCTACAACTTTGAAAATGCATTTACAATCCATATGGGGACTTCACAAGGAGCTGAAAACGCTTCATGTGAAGCAAAAGATACCCCTTTCCTGTAATTTTTTGTCAAAAGAGTGGTTATCATAGGTCATTTGAAGATAAATTGGGCTGACCGAACTCCTGGGAATAAGTAAAAAACAGGCATCTACAGGGCAGCCACGCCCAGCACACAGCGGGAACCTGCTCTTCCCAAGAAGGGGAAAACCTGAGTTTAAGCAGACAGCTGCAGTTTATGGAGGAGAAGGTTATTACCTTGTAACAGCTCAGTAGGATAATGCTGCAGTGTAGCACAGCAGAAATGACCATCAAGTATCCCAACTTGTTATTCCTGAAGTCAGGAAGACAGTTACACAGATGATTTGGACATTAAAATGAAGAGGTTCTGAAGAGTCCTAGTCTCTCCAGATCCTTTTAAAGTGGAATATGAACTCCTTTTTCTGAGTGTACATTTAGGAAGTGGTTTGATACAGCAAAACCATGCTAGTGACTAGTTGGGATTGGTCCTATGCCCTCCCTCCAGCTGTGCATTCTCACCTCTTCCCTCCCACCAACACCAGTGCCTGTGACACCCTCCTATGAATGGGTTTGGAGCCTTACACCAACAGAAACCTCAGCCTAAAACATATACATACAGACACACACACTTATAAATACATGGTGGTGGTGGAAGGGCTCTCTTAGCTTCCCTAATCAGAGAAACCCAAGGGCTGGCACAAGCCAGGAAGAGGTGGCTGAACAGAAAGGAAAAGCGAGCAGCCCTTTTCGGTTGCACTAGCCATTAGGGCAATGGCGCACCTTGGGAAAGCCAAGCCAAAACTCAGCAAGTTTCAAACTCATGAGATAATCATCATCAGGAATAATGTTAATAATGCCCTCAAAAACAGCTCTGCATTGTCAGGTATCCAAAATGCTAGATAGCATAATTACGGTGTTTAAGGTGGTTTATTGAATAAATATCAGCAAAGAATGATTGCTGATCATTTACAGAAAATACACATCCTGTCTTCAAATCAAAATGGTATTCGTACTTTCCCCTTCATATTGAGAAAGGGAAAGAAGCCCGTGACAGTGCAACGAAGACAGGCGAGTATGTGTTGGGAGATTTTAAAAAATGGTGGTGGTGAAATTCAGTAAAGGAACTGATTGAACCCCTACAGATATTTTTTTCTAATATAAAACCTGAAACAAGAAGGGTGTGAAACCACAAAGTATAAAATACAAAAGATTCTGTGAGATCAGGCACTATGCTTCCATTCACCATCCTGACACTGTTCTCGCTAATTGGAATATGCAGTCCCTGACTGAAGATAAATATTTTAAAGAGACTTATTACATAGAAGTAGTTCAGGAATCCATTAACTGCAGGAACAAATTAAATCTTATGGAACAGAAAGTCTTCAAGACAACCTCTAAAACACAAACCTTAAAAATGCTAAAACCAGTCACAAAAAAACCTTCCATCAAATGACCTAACATCCTGCAAGAGCTTCAAATTATTAAGTAGATAACAATTTGCTAACAGCTTTAGACATTCAAAGCCACATATTCTTCCCTACAGTTTCACGTACTTTTGTTCCACTTTCATGTACTTTCATGTACACTGTTCCACTCTTCAAAAAAATGGCAAACACACAGCGTTCAAGTTTTGTTGATTCTTCAAAGTTATTAAAAAAAAGCTGTCACTACATAATAAGCTTAAGATCCTTTCTTTTCCTTGCATATCTTATCATTTGAATGTGCTTGTTAAAAAAACATATTAGAAATAATCTGTTTTAGCACTCTGTCAAACAGCTTGTCACTGCTCTTCTCATAACAAAATTCTCCTCCTGACAAAAAACCCAAATATTTAAAGTCTAAACAAATGCATTGTGATCTAATAGTATCCAACATCACCTTGGCATTACTGGTGATACACTTGATGCTGAAAGTATGGACATCTGTAGTTCACAAGCATTTCTTTTCAGTATGAGGTAAATCAGTCACACATTTAAGTCAGGGCTTGAAAAATACCATTCTGCTCTGATCAGCATCCTTATAATGGCAAACATGACTTTGCATTGAACAATGTTTTCAAATATTTTCATATTTCTATTTTGTTCCAGAAGGTAATGCTTTGCTCAACTTCCTATAATCCTACTGTATTCCCTCTTCAGGGTTTTAAGAGGCACAGTGCTGAAAATCCTCCTATAAATCATATAAATCCCACTATAAATTACACCAGACCCTAAACCAAGAACATTCAGGAAGTTTGAGGCCAGATGGATTCCATTAGCCTCACCCCTCCTCTACTCATATCCTATGAAAATTTTACACAGACACTCCTGAATTGAAGGGAGTCTTGGCTTTGGCTAAATCATATCTTTCAGAGAGGTGTCCAGCCTTGATTAAAACATCAAGAGAGAGGAATCCATCATTTACCTTAGCAAGGAAGTGCCATACACTCCCAGAAATGTTCTGTTTTGCAGACATAAGTTTTCCTCTGAGTAAACCAAACACAGCCCAGCTCCCACTATGCACATACACCCCTCAGGACAACTTACACTCAGCTTCATATACCTGTGGATGGATTAGCATCCTAAAAACACATTTTTCAACTGAGACACAAGTTTTTCCATGAGAAGTGCTAAACATTTAGAAAGACAGGGTGACAGCTAAATCAATCTTTCCACTAGTGCAGCAGGAAGAACATAAAACCAAACAGTTTGCTAGCACAGCAAGACAATCTAAGCAGCATGAGAATTCCTGCATGCTGCAAACACTATCACACCTGTAAGAAGGCATAAAGTTGTACTTGTCTGTTTCAAAACTAGTAGACCAAAAAGTCTACAAAACCTTTAGCAGTATATCTCCACATATCCCTTAACATTTATATGCTAGTCATGCTGAAATCTGTTTTGAAACCATTGTGCAAGAATTACTAAGCGCTCATAAGACACTAGTGGGCTAAGTACTTTCTTTTTTAAATATAAACCTAGGAACTGAGACAAAATGATAAAATGAGCTACCAAAGGTCACAAAAGTCACTGTCAAAACCAAGATTAGAAGCCTCGAATTTCTGGATCCTACACTTTGCTCAACCCCTTTCCCCACCACTTAAAACATATATTAACAAATGTAGGAACTTCAGGTGTATGATTTACTTATACATGCACAGGTCTTCCAAAAAAGCTTGGCCTTATCCACAAAAAGATTATTAGAAGTATTACCAGAAATGTTAACCCTTTAAACCTCTCCTCCCCAGCCCCAAACCACTCCCAATTCCTGCCCTACCCACCCTCTCCGGCACTTACCAAAAAGCAAAGTTGTGGCCAGTTGTGGATAAAATACCTATATGTGTAAATGGAGTAGGGTTCAGACAGATCTTTGGTGATCAGTCTCATGATATCGGGCATCTGCAGCTCTGACTCATATCGGACGTATCGTATCGTTAGGTCCTCCTCGGGCTGAGAGTCCGTTCCCGAGCCTTTCAAACTGCAAGCTGCTGCTAAGGACCTGGAGAGTAGCAGCAAGGACTCCTCCTCCTCCCCTCCTTCATCCCCCT
>NW_010119309.1:0-436 GCF_000699245.1 Pterocles gutturalis | reverse complement strand
AAGCCAGTCCCTCCTGCCAGTCCATTGCGGGCTGCAGTCTTAGCAGCAGTCGTAGTTGTGGCAGCAGGCTGGCTCCTGTCCCCTGTTGCTGCTGCTGGGGGAAAAGGAGGAGAGGGTGCAGTCCTCCCCTGGGGAGGGAGGTGGTTGGTAAGGGGGGATGAGCACGGTGTTGTGGTCGGGGGCGACGACTGCTGTTGCTGTCCGGAGCCCATTGTTTTGCTGGCTCGCTTGTTCTCCAGCCCCTCGGGGGTTGCCCCTGCCTCCGAGCTGAGGATCTTGCTCTTGAGGGAGGCCCGCAGGTGCCGCAGCTCGGGGCTGATGAGGCCGTTGAGCTGGTGGTTGTGGTGCGGGGGATGGTGGTGGTGATGGTGGAGGCGGTGCTGCTGCGGCCCCCCCTTGCCGTCGTCCTTGCCTCCTCCTCCTCCTCGCTGCTGCT
>NW_010119308.1:0-558 GCF_000699245.1 Pterocles gutturalis | reverse complement strand
CATGTTTGTACCCAGGAGTGTGATACCCGTGCACATGTGTTTACAGTCAGGAGCGTGACACCTGTGCACGCGTGTTTGTACCCAGGGATATGATATTTGTGCACGTCTCTACATGTGTGTTTGCAGCCAGGAGTGTGATACCTGTGCACATGTGTGCAAACGTGTTTGCAGCCAGGGTTGATAGCTGTACACGCGTGTTTGCAGCCAGGAGTGTGACATCCATGCATGTGTGTTTGCAGCCAGGGTTGGTACCTGTACACGTGTGTTTGCAGCCAGGGATGTGATGTCTGTGCACACGTGTGCACACATGTAGTAACAATAATAGTGACAGCAAATAGCAAAAATGAGCAATAAGGGCAATAATGAGAAAAAGAAAAAAAGGAAGGGGGGGGGGGGGGGGAGGGGAGGGGACTGTAGGATAGGACAGGACAGGACAGGACAGGATAGGATGGGATAGGATAGGGTGGAATAGAATGTAGTATAAGGTAATATAAAGTAATGTAATGTGATATAATAATAAAATAATAAAAACAAAATAAGAAAATAATAAAGTAAAAA
>NW_010119307.1:0-502 GCF_000699245.1 Pterocles gutturalis | reverse complement strand
TAGTGATATTGGTAATTGTGCTATTCTTCTTGCTATGAGATTTTGTGTTGTTAGTGGGTGGTGAAATGTTCATGGATTGTCTTTACCAAGTGATTTTCCTTTTCCCTTGACTCTGTTGTATTTTTCCCTTTTCCCTAAACAATTATATGCATTAAAATTATAAGCCAGTACGCAATTCTTTGGTGCTGTCTCACCTTAATTTGCCCCAAGGGAATGTATATATAGAACGTCCGCGAACCCCACTCGTCCCACCCAGGGTGGTTCTATGAGCTGGGTTGCAACATCTTTCTCAACCATTCCTCCAGACAAGGAAGAACTGAGCCCTGGAAAAGTGTTGTTGTGGTTTTGTGTGGTGGGTTTGTTTGGCAGCAGGGGAGGGGCTACAGTCATGGCTTCTGTAAGTAACTGCTAAGAGTTTCCCCAGCTCCAAGTTTGTTTGGTAGCGGGGGAGGGGCACACTACCAAGATGTCTGCTGTGAGAAACTGCTGGAAGTTCCCCCAG
>NW_010119306.1:0-3898 GCF_000699245.1 Pterocles gutturalis | reverse complement strand
TCTGTGATTCTGTGATTCTGTGATTTTTGCAGAAATCTTGACAAGTGTGGGACGGGAGAAAAGGATGACCGGAACAAAGTACATCCATCAGAAAAACAAGCACACTCAGATTCAATCTAGTATTCTAAATTAGGTTATGCATGATTGCCCCTGTATTACCTGTGTTTACTACCGAAGATGGTGCATCATTGAGGAGTGAAAGAAAAGCATAAGGCAGTTTTAGTTTCTGCTGCTATTCATTTTGGACTAATATGGGATAATGACTGCTAATACTCTATGGATTTATTTTTCCTTAATGAATGAACAAAGCACCCTATTAACACCCGTGACAGTACCATGAATGCTTGAGGGTAGAAAAGATCATGTGTCGATTAGTGCCTCATCAACATTTCAACCGTTGATTATACCTTCTTTTTCTCATATTATATGTGGCTTTCCATTCACAATAAACTAAACTGAAATTAATCTGCTTTCATAAGGCACCGAAGTTGTAGCTGTTGCAGTTTTAACTTCTACAATAGATGGAAGACATTCTCCTTTCCTGTTTAAAATTAAGATAGAAAAGCACTGCAAATGTACTAGTGTCTTATATTTATTTTCCAAGAAAAGGAAGGAGAAAACTTTTTCACAGTTGAAAGAGAACAAATATCAAACTAATGAAACCATTTTCTTGGGATATTATATATGCATATAATGAATTTACAGATCATATTCAAGACGAAACAGTGAGTATCCTTGGCTAGGGGGTTAAGATTAGCAAGAAAAGAGTATCCTCTTTTCATGTATCTTCCATTTCAGTTGTTCAAATGTATATACCATTATCATCACAAAAACTATTACTACTCAAAGATCTGGAAAGGCAGTGTCACACAGAGGAGTGTTAGGGGTTAAACAACCTTGGATAAACTGCCGTTCTTTAAGTGGACCGGGCACTTTGCTGTGGCCTCTATGAACCCAATTGCTTTGTGAACTGCCACGACCGGAAACAACATAGAATCACAGAATCATTAAGGTTGGAAAAGACCTCAAGGACCATCAAGTCCAACTGTCGATCCACACCACCTAACCCACTAAACCATGTCCCGAAGCACCACATCTACACGTTTCTTGAACGCATGTAGATATGAGCACATGAGCAAATACAGTGTATAAAGAATCTTTAGGATTCAATTATGCCTTTATCACTATAGGGCATTTATTCGACAGTGTGTCTGAGGAAAAAAGACTTCATGATGTGAGGAAAGATCTTCAGACTTGTCTAGGTTAATATAAGACAAATAATTGCTGAACATGAGAAAAATTATTCTTGAGAAATGCAATGCACCTGTTTGTGCCAAGGGAATTTAGGAAAGGTTAATGACACTTGGTCAATTCTTACAGACATCACACAACATCACAGCTCTTGAGAGCACTGCAAACTGCTGTCTGCCAAACAGACTAGTGGAAAATTTTAGTTCCCACATACGCAGCGATGATCAACAAAAGCTCTTCAATCAGTTCATCTTAGAAAAGCAAATTTTTCCATGCTACCTGTATGCTGAATGCTAAAAGACCAATGGGAAATCAGTCCTACTGAGAGTTCTGGACGATTGATGCTTTACCTTGCTTTGCTGGCCAGTTTTCAGCACCTTTTTCATCTGCAGCTAGTGGTAATATCATGATCATAATTTACACATGTAGTCCATTCTTGGGCCATTCTTCACTCACCTGGCTTGGGCCTTGGTCTTGATTTTTGTTTCCAAAATTGGGTGAACTTCCTTAAACCTAATGATGTAGCTAATATTTGGAGTTGAAACTTGTAAACTTCATTTAATTAAAAAAAAAAAAACCCAAAAAGCAAAAAACAAAACCAAAACTTAACAAACTTTTTTGCATTATCTGGTTACTTATACATGGATTGCTCCTCTCTCTTCTTACCAAAGCAAACACGTGCATATTTCCCTCTATGACAAAAAGAAAAAAAATGCTGTTAATACAACTGTCCTGGGTC
Organism: Pterocles gutturalis; assembly: GCF_000699245.1. NCBI lineage: Eukaryota > Metazoa > Chordata > Aves > Pterocliformes > Pteroclidae > Pterocles > Pterocles gutturalis. Next base: position 1,908 of record NW_010119306.1, on the reverse strand, counting down.
CAGCTGGGATAGGGTTAATTCTTCACAGAAGCTGGGAGTTGGGCATAGCCGGATATTCGATACCATGCTGACGTCATGCCCGGGATATAAGGGGAAGCTAGCCGGGAGAGGGGTCTCTTTTGTGAAGCTGGTGGTGGAGAGATTTTCACTGTATCAGTGTTTCCATTGTACTCTATATCTTGTCTTATTGTTATATTCTTCTTTCTTTTGCTTTCCTCGTGTGGTATTATTAAAAATCTGTCGTTATCTCAACTCAGGAGGTTCCACTTTTCTTATTCGTCCCCATCTTACCGGGAGGGGAGTGGGGGGGGGAGGCGGTGTTGCGACCACGTGGTGGTGGTGGTCCTGACACCAAGACAACAACATACTCCTTTACCAATGTAAAACTGTCCTAATGGAGATATTTTCTATTGTAACCTTGACATATGCACATGCTTGCACAAGACGGTTTCTGAATGCAGGTCATTTTTTCACTTGGAAATAATTGTTTCTCTTTGGATATTTTTGTCTAAAAGAGGGCACTGGGTAACAAAGACAAAAAGCAAGGTCTAAATGAGTTCTCAGGTAGTGACTGAACATTATCATAATCTCTTATCTTCTAAAGGAACAAACGGTAGAAGTATGTACTCCTACAGCTTTGTTGCAGGTGCCAGCTGGCTACAGGAAACATTTTATCCCATCTGTACTGGAAGGCCTCTATAAAGAGTAATGCTGTAATTCGTCATATAATCTGATATGTGTCATGTGCAGCCATAAGATCATATAATAATTTACTGGCATTTGTCTGAAACAATGCACCCTCTCCTAGAGTCATTGTTACAGTAATATTGTAAGCCATTTTAATCCAAGGTAAATATATCCTTGTTTCATAGTCTTTGCTTACTATTTCAGATCGGATTTTTTTTCATTATTATTTCAGCTAAATTATGCTTGTATTATAATGTTGATTCTATTTTAATCAATTAAGAAGAACAGATAAATTTTTGCTTAAGAAGCATTTTACTAAACCATTGTTATTTAGACAGATACATCATGCATGGATTAGAAGTCTTTTGCTATGAGAATTATTAGTTTTCAGGCAGTGAATTGTATACATAAGAGACATGAATGCCCTGCTCCTTGTGTCATTTAGTCTATCTTCTTCTGTCACTGAAGTCATTCTCTACACCATATTCTTTAATACTCTTTCACTGCATTGTCAATTGATTCAGATGATGGACTTTCCAGGAATTCTGTCTGCATACGAACATATATCTTGCTATATATTCTTAATAGTCCTACTGAAATTTCTTGTTTCTAATTCCACCTCATTACTACAATTTACAGCTCTGTACATCCATCTATTAATATCACTCTCCGCGTATATACCTATTTATTTGTCCTGAGCCATACTAATGAAAGAATATGTACCTGGAAGGTTATCAGTGACTGTGCTCTCTATACTGTGCTTTGGTTTTTGTTTTTTCTCAAATCTTGGGGATGGAAAGGTGATAACTCAGTATAATCTAACAAGTACAGGAGAAACACTATGAGACATGAAGGAGAAAAATAAAAAGAAAATTTATGAATTATTTAAAATGAGATGGGTTTTTTTGTAGAAATAATGGGATTGATTCAAGACAAGCAACATTTGAGTATCAGGAGAAATTTTCCTGCAATAGGCTTCCTGTTGGGATAGAAGAACTTTTCTCTCCAGAAAGCAGGAGAACATCTGTAGCTTGGAGTGGCAAAGTTTTGTCTGGGCAGCAGGATTGATTAAGTGTTATACAGCAGTTCTCCACTGACAGCGGGATGAATTTGCATTCAAATATGTAATTTCCTATCTCTTAACTTAGGTAGTTCTCAAAAAGTGTGTGGGTCTACATGAAAACATGAAAACAAGTCATCTACTTGGACTTTAGCAAGGCC
>NW_010119305.1:0-20928 GCF_000699245.1 Pterocles gutturalis | reverse complement strand
CTGCTGGGAAGGGGTCACCTGAGTTCTCGCTGCGATTTGGTGGGAACGGCACCAGCCTGGGCAGGTGGAGTTTTTAAGGAGCCGTTTAAAGGCCTCCCCACGTGGGATTTCGGGCTCCGGTTAGCTGGAGAAGCACTTGCCGTCGTCTTCATACTTCTGCGCCCATAAATCTTCAAACCAGCCTGCCTGAGACATTCAAATTTTTGTTTTCCACTAAAAGAGAGCACCCACCAAAACATTTCATTCCTTTGTGTTTCCTCCAAGAAGTAAATCAGTGGAACTATGTCCACCAGCTGGTTACACTTTCAGGGCAGTATCTTCACTTATTAAATGTCCCCTAAACTTAAATGCCCCCTTCGCTTATTAAATCCCCCCACCTCACCCTTCCCAGCACCTACTAGCCATGCCCAACTGTCCCACGTTTTTTTCCCCCTCCCTCACGCCCTGCTGCCAGTGTTCCTGATAGACACACTACAGGCTGCGCATCCAGCCTGGTGCCGCTGAATTGGGCAGGTGAATATCCTTTCCTTTGGTAACATTCCCGATTTCTGATGCTAGCAGGTTTACGAACAAGTTGCTCCACCAAGTCTGCAACCCTGCTCATAATTCCCCCCGGTCAGACCCTCCCTCAAACAGGGCGGGTGCCTGCAGTGTGATGCTGTTGCACACAAAACAAGGGCATCTTGCGTTCTGGGCGTGCTTTCCATCAAAGGAGGAGATCCTGCTCCATTTGGCACTGGACAGGCCTTGATTGAGCTGCTACGTACAATTTTGAGTACTGCATGTTAGGGAAGATACATCCTGGAGAGAATCCAAAGGAAAACAAGAACAATAAAACATGGTCAGAAAAACATGTCCTACTACAAAGGTTGGCTTTTGTTTCCTCGGGGTGAAAAGCAGGGGAAGAGGACATGGTAGCGGTGATCTGACAAACAAAAGGTCACAAAGAGATTGGTCTTCCTCCGTAGGGAAGGTAAGAGACTTTTTAAACAATATTGTATTTCATCTAGATAACTAGGGATCCAACAGATGTTGATGCGAGGAAACCCTGCAGGAGCCTACCCAGGGATACTGCAGGATTTTTAATAAATGAGGAAGAATTTTTTTAGGGGTGATGATGCAATTTTGGGCTGGGCATCCAGGGCCTTTCCAAGTCCTCATTACGGTCCTTACTGACCAGGCAGGAGCAGGGCTTGGCTGAAAAAATGTCATGTTCTTCTCCAGAACCTTGGCGTTGTTTAAAGTTTTATCTAAATCTGCAGTTCTGCTACTGTGGACTGCTCTGAAGGAGTCAGCCAGCAATGTCCAGCTTTGTGCCCATGCACAGCATGAAGCAGCTGAGAGCTGTGTTCAGTGTGCCATGGCCACGGCGCGTACGGCAACACCTTGCTGCCCGCATTGAGTTGTATCCTCAGCGGAACCAAGGAGGAAACAAAACTCTCTCCCTACCACAGGGTTCATCTCCAGTCTTCTTCTGGAGCATCTTTTATGGTTTTCCTCTGCCATGGTCTGTGCCATCTTCAGCTAACTACCCATCACACGAGGGCATTCGACACAAGGACATTACAAGAAGTAATGGGACACTTCAGGAAAGAGAGGAGAGGAAAAAAGGTATCTAGGAAACAACGTGGAGAGAGACAACAGTATTAAAAAAGGAAAAAGGGAGAAAAAAAAGAAATCATCAAGGATCCTGCAAGATTAAGAAAAGAAACGTGGGCCATGATGTTACATCATAAGGAAAGAAAAGCAATAAAGAAAGAAACAAGGTACAAACATAGCAAAACAGTGACAGCAAAAATGGAGAGTCCTTAGAGCAGACCTTTAAAGAGAAAGAACAGAGAAAGACTAAAGTATAAAAAGAGACATGTAGATAAAGGAGAAACAGCCAGAATCCCAGGAGCAGAAACAAAACACAGCCAGAGGGAGCAAAACAGGCAGTGCACAGGCTAAGGCACAGTACCTTCAGAATTCAGTTTCCCATGTTGGTTCTTTCACTATCTACATTTCTGGCTCATTACGCTGTAAAGGTCGTAAGTCAGGACCTACTGCAGCAGGATCTATTCAACACGTAAAACCTAAAGAAAGTGGAAAGTGGAACATAGACAAGAAGTGTACAGAGAGCTACACAAAGAAAGCTAACTGCAGGCCAAAGAACCTCTGCTGGTCTATAAAAAACAAATTGCTGCCTGCTGGGATGTCATCAGCCAGGTGTCTACTGCAGAGAAAATACCCTGCAGAGCTCAAAGTCTTAGGAAGATGCTATAATTGAGACTGATGTGCAGCGGTGATTTATCTTTCCTTGTAAGCATGGTACTATGGTACTGCACTACTGTCCATGTGAGGGAGGATGGTCTTTATCTGTATGACGATATGCAATTTTAACCATGCAGCGTAATTTAGGGAAAAGGCTGCATTTGTCCTGAAAATGGAGGCACCTGTGTAATGAGGATTGCTTTCTTTGGGAGTCTGACTGCTGCTGCAGGTAGTGGAAGCAACAATGGAGATCAAGCTTTGCCTCAATGGTAAAATGGTTAAAAGCTGCCCTGGAGACCTGGATTCTACTGTTGACTTCTCCCATGAAGAAGATCCTGGACAATGTAAAAATGAAGACTGTGAAAAAGTTCCTGAGTTTAAAAAAACCCTGTCTCTAAGAAAGGTTTGAATAGTAACAGTCAGTAAATAAATGTATAGCCCTGCATATGCAATGATTATGAGGACAGAAAATACTGAACAGATACTTGCTAAAAGATCTGCCCATCCTTCATCCTGAATGAAGAATTGTGCAGGAATAATGTTCACATAATGAAAGACTGCATCATATAAATGTACAATTTTGATTTGCAGCAAATTAGATGAAAATACAAAAAAAACCCCATGCATACACTGTACATTCTGTATGTCAGCATAGTTCTGCTTTAGGGAGGATTTTCATGAGAAATGTCAAGTCTGACTATCTGCTTGAGGAGGTGGAAGGGTGCTACACCCCTATCACGGCAAGACAGAAACATACACTTGACCTTGTGCAGGCTACTTATCACAAGGTGACTTGAAGTGTCTGTGTATTGCAGGAGTAGGGGATGGGCTGCTTGCTAGACTGTTGGCCCTTCTGTGGCAAATTTCTGCTGTTCTTTTTGTGGGATTACAGCACACCTCAGAGTTCTCACCCCATGAGAACACAGCCCAGTGCAAGGGAGGGAGAAGAGACATGGGGTCTGTTCCCCTACGGCCAGTTCCGATCCCTTTAGACAGTTCAGTCCAACTTTACATAAAGAGTTTGGAGTAGCCTCCTACACCATATCGTCACGCAGCAATCCATTGAAACTTTGTTCATCTTGACCAAGTGCTATTCAAAACACAAAGCAACCTAAAAAAAAAAAAAAATCTGCTCTCGAGCCATCTAACCCTCTTAAGTCTACTACTCAGACCTTCAATCTTTAAGTTCTTCCAGCCTTTGTACAACTGAACCCATCGCCTTCCAAAACACCAAACAATCCCCTGGTAATAATCAAGCCCAAACAACTGCTTGTGAAGAAACTCTGCACCCCAAGGGGATTGCTTCACCCCAACTCCTGGGCTCTGGAGCATGCAGGAATCTGCTCTTAACTTCAGGAGAACTGGCTTTGAAAGGTTATTAAGATCAGGTATATAATATTGATAATATATGTTTTGTTCATTTTTGCGTATTATCTTCAAGGTTTTCTTTTTAAAGAGCAAGTTATTTAGGGACTTTTTGGGTGAGAGACAGTTCCAAGGCATTCCAGTAGGAATCTGTTTCAATTTCATCTGCTGGAGTTTTCTCCAGTCTTCTTCACTGGAGCAAGGGCTGCAAGCCAGGTCTCTGGACCGATCACTTGAAATCATTTGCTGAGGAGTTGCTCGGACAGTGATCTGGCCGCCAGTGGGACAGCTCCTTTGGAGGGTGCCCACAGCCTGCACGCTCTCCTAGGACAAAGATAGATGTTCAAACCCGTCTCCCAAAGCAGGCAGAAGACAAACTTGAACCCAGGCCTCAGCTTATATCCCCTCCATCAATCCAGTTCCAAATTACCTCCTATGTGAACAGGAGCAAGACCAGTTTATTAGGGTGCCATCTCTTCTGTAACTAGCAAATGTTCATCTCTGTGTACACAAGGTCTCCTTTATCCTTCTTTAACTAGTGGGCTTGTTGTAAGAAAGTTATACTAATGGAATGTCTTAATTCAGTCCAGGTTTGTTAGGCTTCTTTTCCACATTCATCCAGATCAGATAAATTGCACGCTGTATTTACTTTTTTGAACACTTGCCTAAAGAGTCTATGCACCGAGGCTGTTTCTCATAATGTGCTGACTTTTGGAACCAACTCTTTATTTACAGGCTTTGGCAAAATGGTTAGATGCATTATTTATTAACCAGAAAACCAACAGCCCTTTCTTTTAGAAAGGTACAGAGTTACACAAAGTATACTGTGCTACCAAAATTACAAGTTTAATTCTGGATTTTTTCGTAATTTCTATTATCTGTGGTTTGATAGGTATAGTCATCACCATTTTTTGGAGATGGAAAACCTTTTCTTACTTCTCTTTCACTTTTGAACTTCCCTAACATTTTATGAACTCTTGTTGCGTCAAGAATTTTTTTAAAATTTCCTTTGAGATCCTGGCTAGATTTTTCTGTGCCTTGTGAAGAAGCATTTCTTTACCTTGCTTTTTAATTTTTTCTTAAATAAATCCACCTCTTCTGTTTCTGTAAGTAGAGTTATATTCACCCTTATCTTCCTCTTTAGTAGGCCTGGATATAACATCAGTTTGCATTTTTTCTTTGGTTTGAATTGCTTTGTCAATATAATTTTGCAGGAATATGGCCTTACTTCTCCAATACCTGGTAGCTTGTCCAAAATCTCATGCTTCTCCATCACAGAAGTGTAACTGCGAGACATACATTCTGGAAGCATCAGAAGTATTTACAACAAATACCAGTACTTTCAAATAATGCTTGAATATTATGTCAGCATATAAAGGCTTCAGAAACCCATTCTGTTCAGACTACAGTAGAAACCAAGTTAGCAAGAGCCTAAAGTTTCCACACATGGTCAGAACTAACCCCATGGGACTATCTTCTGCCTTCCCTGTCAGAAGCTAGGTGCTAACAGAGAGTTAAGACATTCGGGGAATTCCTGTTTTCTGACTTCTGGCCTTCTGTTTTGTCCAGAGCTGTTCAAATTAGGTACCTTTTGGAGACACATGGACATCGGGTCCAGGAAGAGCAATCCACCATTGCTCCAACATCATCCGTAGCTGATTCAGGCTTGAGCATTGACCCTAGGAGCCTCTGCTCTCAGGCTGTAGCTGCACATATAAGTTGAGCAGGCAGAAGCTGCCACTGCCACCAGAAGAAGTGGTCCTGCCTTTCACTTACCATTTGGTCCTGTTCCTGTGCTACCCCTCCCTTTGCTTGGGGCTGAGGAGCTGATCTGAGTTAGAGCCAACTATTATGTGGGCTGGGTCAGTCTTGGCTTGTATCAGTTCCTCATCTGGTTCACTGCAGGGCAGCACACAATTTTTTTTGTGCCAACACAAGGGCGGGGACAACATGGAAGCAGAGATGATCCAGGTGCCTGGAAAAAGGGAGCTGAGATGCCACCAGCTCGAAGAGTTCATGAAACTCCAGCCTTTTCTCGTTTGTGCTTTGCAGAAATTCAGCTAATGAGGTCAGTTGATTTTTTTTGCTGTTTTGCCATGTTTCAATCGTTCCTCATCCATCTCTGCACAGCTGGTGATCTGCACTGCTTCCCATTCCTCTGGGCTTTTCTTACCACTCCTGCTCTCCCAGGTGGGACCCTGGGAGCAGCGAGTTCAGTGAAGATGTGGCTGTCACAGCTGCCTACACCCCAGGCAGGACAGTGGAGTCTGGTGGTCAAAGAGAAAATTACAGCTGGCGAGATCTCACTCATGATCTCATGATTGACATCTTGGCCTTTGAGCTTCTGCTCCATCAGCACACCAGCCCCACACCGGCTTCCTCTTGGCTGAACCACAGCTGGACAAACTGCTCAGCTCTGCACGTTCCTCGTAGCAGTCTCTGGGCTATGTTGACCGCAGACGGAATCTTAACAGGGCTGATGCTTTCTCATCTTACTGTGGCTCTGGGCTGTGCTTGGTTTGCTGGAGCACAGCTGCAGATCCATGCTTCCTCAACCCGGTGGGAAAAGCTGATATAGCAAAGACCAGCTGGCATTGTCCCACCCTCCAGGACTCCTCTGTGTAAAATGCGTGTAGCATCTGTCCCCAAACTCAAGGGAAGAACCATCCGCAGATGCAGCTGGGCCAAACAGCTACAGGAGCTATCCTTGGAGAGGTCCCTTTTGCCCACTTTTCTTATTATTAGGTTGGCCTTTCTCAGAACCTCCTCCAGCCAAACCACACCATTTCCTGCCACCACTTCATTGCAGTCAACTTTGCTTTGATCTCACCAGTCTTTGTCTCTTCAAAATAAAATAATCTCTTTGTAACTGAGTGTCATTGCACTCCGAGGGTGCCATTGCAAGGACAAGGATTATAAATATTAGAATAGCTGGCTGCTGAGGTTGTGAGTGATAGTGGTGAGATGGGCAGGACTCTGAGTAATATCACAAAGATGAGCAAATCCTTCTCCCTTCCTCTGGAGAACTGCCATATGCAAAAATGGGAGTGCTATGATGTGGCTGTCAAAGTCTTAGAAAATGATGAAGCTCATGGAATGGACAGTTGCGAGATAAGACACTAATGTAAATTGCTCTGTACTTCTAGTAGAGAATAGTGTCTTCTGTGATGCAGTCCTTGCACGCAAGGAAAACCTCTTGTCAGGTTTTCTGGTCCCTGTGTGTCCGCAGGTTTGAGCACAAGCTGGTCATGCATAAAGATTTTAGGATTCAGTTCTCAAAATGATCAGTCTTGCTGTGCATCTTTTATATAAACAAAGAGATTCAAGTCCCTGAAAATCCCCATTAGCCAGACATCAATATTCTGAGAATAAAGAGAGTAGCTGTGGAAAGAAGCATATACTTGCAAAGCGTATTTTTATTTATTAAGGTGAACAGAAGGGAAAGGCTTCTCTGATTCTAGCTCTTTTTAAAATTTTTTTTGTGTAAAATATCTTTCTTATTATAATCAGAACAAAGGGAATGGATGTCTCAGATTTGAATTCTAAACTTAGCAGAATAGAAAATAGAGGCTTTTGCCTGTTTTTTCACAAACAATTTAGCATTTCAGTTTCCAAAAATGTCCGATGCAAGTTGTCAGCTGTGCTGGGGTATAAATGCATTCTTGTTTCAGGCCGCCATCCACTTTTATGTCTGACTCCTCTGGGAAGATCTTGTCTTTCTGGGAAAGAGATGGCAGCGAATCAGTTGGGAACCAGCAGATGTCCTCAGATCTCGCGCTCATCGGATTTTGCAGTATGCCATTTCTAAGCCTGTGAGACAGATGGGAAACCTTGAGAGCTTGGATACTTTGGAGATTGTTGTACTGAGATCAGTGAGATCTTCATGAACTGGTCAACAACTTCATCAATATTACATCAAACATTATGCCTCTTTGCATTCCAGGAAACACCATGGTAAACATGCAGATACAAGAAATCTCATTTTTGAGGGAAAGGGCAGCAAAGACAACAGCATAATTGTATTCTCCTGATTTACCCAATGGGGCAGCACTACTGAAATACACAAAAAAGCCTGAGAATTATGAAATGTGCTGCCTGAAGATTGCTTTCTTAATCTAAGGACTGCCAGAAGCCTCTGAAAGGGTGCCATCCTGCAGAACAAAGAGCCAAGCATCATGTGCTTATACTTGACACCATGCTGCTGATGGAGGATACTGGGGCTGACTTAGGAGAGAGTTGTAGAAGCAGAGCAGGCTGCCACATGTGCTGGTTATGCAGGTCGGTCTCCTGCTTGAAGCTGAACTATTGCCTGATTAGATTAAGTCAGATGTGACCTTGAAAGGGAAGTATCATGACAGGCAGCAAGAACAATCCTCTGACTATCAGCTCCTTGATAACACATGGTAGATTTTGTTTTTCTTCCAGATGCACTGGTCATAATCTTATCCACACATACTCCCTCAGTTCACTGACAACTCTCTGTTCTCTTCCCATTTATAAAAGCCCTACTCACCTACCCCAAAAACCCCATACAAAATAACAACACACATCAAGATACGTATCCAAGCCTTCTCAGCCATTGCTCATGGGCCCTTTCCACCCACTACCAGTTTACAATCATTTTACATTATTGTGTACTTACAGAAGCACTGATTTCTACAGTGGAAATACTTACAAACCTACTAAGTGCAGCCAAGCTTTTTTAATAGCTAGGTTTCCTCGGTGGTGCCTATTTAGGCTGATTGTGATTTAAGGTTAAAAAAAATCAGCTGTGCTGGTACAAGTAGGAGGCCATTGAGTAATTTGGTGAATACCGATTTCCCTGGAAAGCAGAGGACATTAACAGAGTCAATGCTGAGCAATACAGCTTGTTTCTGCCTGCTGTTGAGGCTCTTTGTCTGAAGCAGGGCTGGCTGTCTCAAGAGCATCTTCTCATGCTCATTGAAGTTATAACAACAACCTAAAACTGTTATTGCACCTGCTCATTCCCAGGCATCTGAAGATACTCTCTGCCAATGTTAAAATGAAGCTACCCTTCATACAGAGTTAACTGGTTACATCAAACCGATGTACCAGCATGAATGGTTTAACTTGCAACGTAAATGGAAGGAAGAGCAGAAACAACCCCACTGTTAACAGGCAGGGAACACAGTGCAGGCTAAGTAACAAAAATCATCCGATATTTCTAAGTTTTGGTATTTCCTCATCTTTCATTTCAACACAACTCATTTAGGTTCAGGTGATGCATATTTTGAGATCTTTTGGCACCAGGTGTGCAATGTTAACCATCTGAGCAGGGTACATTTAGAGAGCAAGGGTGGGGAGGTGTGGGAGAAGGGATGTGGCTTTTGTTTTTCCTTTCTTGGGGAGGGGTGCTTGGCTGGAGGTGGGCCTAAGGAAGGTAGGGTAAGGTGTGTGTGTTGGTTAATTCAGTGCTCTGCACTCATAAACTGTTCTGTTGAGTAATGCTTTCTCCTAATTTTTTGTGTGCTACTGTATCATGTGGTGTTGCATCTTAATTCTTCTAGGTCTGGAATAAATATTGGGCTAATTTGTGCCTTTTTCTGTAAGAAAGAGAAAAACAAACAAAGAAACCTAGAAGCAAAAATCTCAAATAAGTTTATCTGTCTAGAGACTCAAATTCTGAAGACCTTTTCTCCAGCTCTGTAATAAATACTACTGCTCTTTTCTGGATCAACATCCATTTTCAATGTCTTTTAAAACAAGGATATCTAGAATAGTTATGTAGTATTCTAGTGTGGTTGTAGTTCTTAGCTCCCTCCTTCCTAACATTTCTCTTGGTATTATTTTCCAAGCAGTGTTAGTTTTCAGTATCACACTTGGAGGCTGTTCAGCTGCTGCCTCCTGCCATTTTTCCAGAGTTGCTGCTGTCCAGCTTCCCAGGCTGTAGGCAGAGCCTCTGTTTCTTGTGTATGTTTAGCTACCCTTTGTTTGAAATGGTCTATGCCATCCCAGAGTGACTCAGATGACTCTGTACAAGTGCCCTATCTGCTCCACTAACTCTAAACAGGCAAATCTGTGTTTTCCACAAATGTTCTGGGAAGTGATATTTACAGCCTTGAGACAATTGACTGTCTTCATTTAATAATAACCACAAATATAATAAAGATGTCAGACTAACAAGTCTCTGCAAAATTATCATTCTGTCATCAGCAATTCACTGACCTTTATTTAATAACTTTTTTTATTTATTGAATTTTTATTCTATATTGAGTTACTATCTCTTCATCCCTTTTCCATTTATTAAACATTTACTTGAATACTGTCCTTTTTGTTGTTAATATAGGATTTTTTTCCTTTAAAAAAAAGTAAAAAATTATTCAGCATATATTTAAGGATCTGCTGCAAATCAGATGCTTAGTGATGACATTCAGGCTTTAGCAACGTATTCTCAGGGACAGAAGTCTGTGAGTATGGAGTGGTTTCTCAAGACTAGAAAAGCCCACATAAGAGAATGTCCTGAGCCAGTTCCACTGTAAACTACAAGGCCACAGTATCAAAACAGAGCTATCCAGCAATGAAAGTAGTATTTGAAAATGCAGATAGTGTTGTGCAGAAGCTTTTATCCAGCCAATTCTGTATTCTCACCATAGTCTTTTATAAAGTATCCATCTAAGTCTAAAAAGCAATATATTAGAGAAGGAAAAAAAAAAACAAAACAATTTAACCGAAGTAGCAGTTGATAAATATGACTGGCTGTAAATCTGGAGTAAAGTCTGATTGTAAGTCTAGAGTAAAGTAGAAGTTAAAACTTTTATCCTTGTCTGTTCTGATACATCAAACACAGAGCTCTGAAGTTCAAGGTTCTCAAGTTTCCCCAGGTGAAATACATGCACATAGTTTATAGAGTCAAAATGAACAATTAGCACAGCTTTTAAAAAAATGGCTCATCCATTTCTATTTGTTATTAGCCCAGCTGGTTGATTATTTGCTTCTCAGTATGCCTGCTAACCATCTAGAAATTTCTACTGTTATACTCCTGACCACGTATAACATACAGTGTTCGCTTCCCGCTGTTTACAATAGGCTTTCCTCTTTACACTTCAGCTGTTAAACAGGCTCTTCAAGTATTTGCTTAGACTAATAAGTATTTTCAAGTAGGTAGTCTCCTGCTTTTCCCATTCACAGTCTTAAATTCAGAAACGAGCTTCAAGTGTTAAAAGCTGGCCAGTTTTACTTTTCAGCAGTAAGTAACTTTGGCTATCTTTGACATTACAGAACTTCACACTATATAAAATGTGAGTCAGACACCATCTTCAACTATAGTCACATATTTAGAAAACAATTGGTGGCATTTCCTTATAATTATAAAGGAATAGCTGGGAATGACCCTTGGGAATGTTAGGATTGTCTGTTTTGTACCCTTTGCCATATCGAAAGGTGAAGATGGATGCTGTATCTACAGGGATTTTAAAGCAACAAATTTGGGCTTTGTGATAGAATTTTTTTTTTTTTTTTTAGGACACCAGCATGTGTGAGAAGCCAAAGGAACAGTTTGAGCAAGCAGTTACCTCTTAATTACCTGCGCACCCAATGCAAGTTGAATTAAACAGGGGGAAATTAGAATGGGAGCTGCAACGTTAGGTCATGTTTTACTACCCCGGAACCATTCTTTGAATTTTTCAAGACAAACAACACTTGGATGGATCCTTCTGTTTACACTGCAGACATAAACTGCAATCCTCTAAGGTCTGAATTTAAACTGAAATAATTACACTGCTTGCTTTCAAGACATCAGGGAGCTGTCCCGAAAAATCCCAGGCTAGACCTCTGAAATCAGTAGTGGCATTTGAAAAAAAAACCCCATAGCTACAGTATATTTTGCTCATAGTGGCACTCAGCAGTGAGCTAGAGCAGTAATCTGTAAGTCACACCTGCAGCCTAGCTAGAGGAGATAAATTCAGGTTAGACCAGGAGCCTGAATGCTTCCTTAGAGGGATAACTCAGGCAAACAGCACGCTTCTATGCAAACTCCAGGAGTTCAATAACTACGTAAGGGCGACCAACCTTATTGTCAGCCTTGGCTACGCATGGGATGAAAAAGGAGAGCTTTCATTAGCTGTAGAGAAGGCTGTCACTGCAGCCCAGCTGTATCATATCCTGCCAGGTAGAATGGCATTTGTTGGTTCCTGTGTAGCACATGATGATGATATCCGTTTAAAACCATGTTTGCAGGCAGTCAGCTGGCGAGTGCGGTGTGCACTGGCCCATCTGTTACCACAGAAATTGGGTCACCCTATTCAGGAGAAGCTGTTTTGCCTGTGTGGTGACAGAAGCAGTGACCTCATATGAAGAAAGCCTATATCTGAGCAGGGTAGAGGAAAGAAAATATTCCTATGGAACCAACTGGAAACAGCAGACCCCCATGAGGCATGTGTTCAACTGAGGCTCTGGAGCAGGTCTAATTGAACCTCAGAAACAATGCTGAAGGAAAACAAGGAAAAACGTTCTGAAAGTTATTGTTACAGAGAGGACTGCAATCTACCTGAAGAGGAGGTTGCCAGGGCTGTCTTCCTGCCCAGCACTACAGATTGCCACCTTCAGCACCTCTCTTAGCACCAGGTACTGCATGTGTGAAAAAATGATGCTGAGAAGGTACTGGTGTATTTTCAGTTTTTAGGGTAGCAATTTTTATTTGAAATTTCCTTTTTAAAAAAGAGTTAATAACAGAGTTGGTTTCTGATCTCAAGATAGTCAGGTTTTTGTCACAAAAATTCCAAGGTTACAATGCCTGCTTTACCTGTTCATGGGAGGAGAATCAAGCCTTCTTGGACATTATTTATTTTCTCTTCAGTCTCTGTCTCTCCCAACAATTATCCACTAGAATAATTTTGCTAGGAGTATAACTCTTCTCTGTTCCTAGCACTTTGAAAGGCTAGAGTACCTGCCTTTCTTAAAGTTAGGCTCTAGTCTGAACAAGAAATAATTGTTACAAAAAGCTTATATTACCTAACCAGAGTATACATTTTTTCAGTCTTTAACCCCTGAACCTTTTGATTTTCTCTTCTGAGACAAGCACCATTACTGCCTGTACAGAATGAGTTTCTGAGAGTTCTGATGTCCATGATGCCTTGGCCACCTCTGCAGTACAAAGCCAGGTAAGAGCTTTTCGTAATGAAACTCAACAGCTCCTTACTGATGTAGATATACAGATAATATGTAAAACAAACTGAGAAACTTCCTCTCAAATGTAAGCAAAGCATCTTATAGCTGAGTTTGAGATTAAGAACCAAAAGTATGTACTTATTTTCTGAATGAAGTCCAGAAGTGATTTAGTGGAAAGCAAGCCGAAGTAGGAAGACAAGAGGAAAGTTGAATCCTTCTAAAATGAAGCTTCATCATACTCCCCCACTAGTTCAGACTTCGTGACCACCACGGTCACTTCTGGGCTCATAGCCAGTGAAACATCACTGCCAGTGATGTGTGAGTGGAATTTTCAGCTACATCAGCCATTTCCATCACTTCTTTCACGCTGGACTTTAAAAATCCCCCCAAGTAATTAACAGAGTCATCAATTGAACAAGGCAACAGTTGCTGAAAATCATTAAAGCTTGGCTTAATCTAGCAGACTACATCACCGCTGATCAATCCATTTATTACATGAGCCTGTAAAATATGCAGTGACCAACATCCAGCACGTTTCTGCCAGCCTGGGCAAAGGGAGGGTGCTTTGTTGCTAGTGATGACTGAGATGACTTTTGAAAGAGGAGCTAAACGATAGGACCGAGATACACAGGGGTAACATTCAAACATCTTGTCAATACATGGGATCATGTTAGCCATGTAACATCAAGCCCCTCAGTGCAAATAATCTTTGTGTACTCTTCTTTTGCGCCATTCCAATGGCACTTGGAGGCCCAGTTTTCTAGGCATCCACACTGTCTTAGCCTTGTGGGGAATGCATAACGTGTGTTATGAGATTGGTCTAGCTGGACCACTAATAAAACTAAAGATTTATTTGGATTCCCAGCTTTATAGTAGGAATTTTTTTTTCTTAATTTTCCTGCACTGATAAGAAACCTGGAATTTGTTCATATACGGCCTCTTAATACTGTAGGCATGGTAAAGCAGACAATGCTCACCTTCATCTAAATTGTTTTCCTTAACCAGGTCTCCATTTTCCTACAGAAGTAGCCTCACACTTATCAGACATCCAGAAGGCGTGCCAACATCCAGGGTAAGTTTATAAAATATCTGCTGACAGATGTGATTGACAGGAGACTTTGAAGGTGAAGGTCTCAGTTTCTCTTCCTTGTAGTACCCGCAACTTTTCTTTGATGATCCTGGCTGGAGGCAGCAACACGAAGTCATGCACCCAGGAGGGGCTGTGAAGCGGCAGCTTTTAAACCAGACAGCATCAATGTTTTACAGATCAGCCAGCAGGGGTCCTGCCTTTGCCAGCGATGAAAATACACTTAAAGGTCTCGTTGTTAATTGGGTCATGTTCTTTCTGGTGGAGCTTACTGGGCGTTGAATTCAGTCCTTTCCCCCATGCATGTAAATTTTGTACTCATAAGAATCATCACAGCAGTCATACGTTTATTATGTTTATTACCACTGTAGCTGTATTCATAGGGGAAGACCCTGTTTTGTTAGATGGTACACAAGCACGGAATAAAGCAGGCGGCCTCGGCTGAAGGGGCTAATGATCTAAGTAGGAGGCAGGATTCAAAGCTGGACATAGCCCAGCTGCTGTAGAAGGCCAAGGAAACAATAAGACAGCGCTGATCAGTGAATACGCTGTGATCTCAGCATAACAACTCTCTGGTGACAAGCTTTCAGGAGAAAAGCGGTTTTCCCCCTTGAAACAATAAGGAAAAAAGTTTTAAGAAATAATTAAAAAGAGGATAGTATATTAATCTTGCACGTTTATTGGGGTCAACTCCTAATTGTAAAATGCAAGTTCAGGAGAAAACCCAGGAGTGGTGGTTTGAAAACCGAACATAAGGGCTAATGCTTGGCTTAGGGTGGACAGACAGACAATGGGGAACCTAGAAAAGGAAGAATGGCACAAGACAGAGCAAAAAAGAACATGCAAAAATAGGAGTGACATGTTCAAAGAGGGGAGTTTGAGAAATATACTTTGCAGTAGCATTCTGATCGGACAAGGGCAAATTTACCAACGCTGCAGGAAAAAAAAAGTTTCAGTAATCAAAACATGAGACAATGAGAGCCTGGATGAGATTTTAACTGAGCATGTGTTGACTACATCTCTACAGGTATTCACTTGAATAGAATAGTGAAGTACCAATTTAAACCAGAAAAGGGCAATTTCTATCAAATGAATAGACTAGAGAATCTTTACAATCCAGAATTTCTTGTAGTTAAATAATTAATACATGGCTCATCTTAAATAACACTCATCAGCTTCAAATCATACTTACCCCTAACTTCTTTTTTCCTTTGGACATTGTTTGAAAAAGTCATGACCATCCACAACCAGAACATAGTACACACAATGAGACCTCTTGAACAGTGGACAAAGTGTCCAGTTAACCCTGATGTTACTGGGTATCCTGTTCAGGCTACACACGTTGCAGGGTAGTGCATTCAGCTAACAGTGCTATTTGATAGCATTAGTGGACAAAAAGCTTTGTAGGTCTTGGCTCTCTAAATCTATGCACCAGCACTGAATGATTCCTGCAATGTAATTTAATCTTTTCCATGAGATTTTTAACTACCATTGAAAGGGCTTGTTTGCTTATACAATTTTAGTTTTTCTTTATATAAAATTACAAAGTTACACCTACAGCTTTAAACAGACCAGAATAGCTTTCTGCTAACTGTAAGTCTTGACTGGTTTCAACATGTTGGTTTTTGGCTTTTTTTTCCCCTTCACCTATTATATTTGGTTGAAAAAGAATTTATTGAAAACAATAATTTAAAAAACCTTGGATCTTGATTGACATTATAAATTGGAATACCCTCATGGAAACAATTTCCTTTTCTTTTTTTTTCTTTTTTTTTTCCCCTAAATAAAAATAACATAAGGAATTGGAACTATTTCTCTAAGTTTCTGGCAAAGTTACAATGACTTTTCTCTGTGTTATATAGTTTCCCCTCTAGATGGTAGAAGAGAACAAACTCTAAGGTACTTACACTGTGAAGACTGGGATGATACTGAAAAAATACAATGTGTCCAGTGAAGTATAATGTAAAGAAGCTGAGAAGTCATGCTATATTAAAATATCTCTTAGTTCTGTTCTCATCTGAAAAAAGCAAGAAGAGTTATGCTGGATACGCTGATGATTCCTAGTAAACGTAAACCTGGAATTTTGGAGGAGCATTGCCATCAGAAACTTTCATGCACTACGATTTGCCTTTACATGACTGTTGTGAAAAACCTTTCTTAAGAATACCAACATGATTGTTTAAATAGTTTTGAAATATAAAATGTTATTTCAATACTCCTGGACATCTTCTATTTTCTTTACAAAATCCTTCTCTTGATTTCCTTAAATGTAGTGCAACTTTTTCATGTTAGTTACAAGTAATTCTTATGAAACTTCAATTTTTGCAGTTTCTCATTTTCTAAAGCACCAAATGCCCTTCCAGGTTTTTAGTTTCAAGTTGTATTACGTACACAGTCTTCTACCTCACAAAATGTTCCTGAATGAAGAGCAGTAGAGCTCTCTAAAAGATCTGATTTAAACTATCTTTTCAGTTCCACTAGTAAATGGAAAAAAAGAATCCATCTATTTTTATATGCACCTGCCTTGTGACCACTGGTTTTATTAAAGGTCAAGAGACCCCTTTCAGCAGCAGGAAAAGCAACTAGGCTGTGAAATTATTGCAAGTCTAGAGACAGAAGTCCTCATGTTGGTAGAATGAATCACAAGCTATAAAGTGATTTGTAAACCTCTGCTCTTTTCTTCTGTTGTCTTAAATTTTGCATCACTCGATCCTGATTCTAATTCACTATTATTTTGACAATATTAAAAATCGTTATCCCAAGATTTCTGAAGGAGAATGAAAGAGCAGGCAACCTTCTCTTTCAATAATGGCAAAGACCATCAGTGCTACGACTTTATAGCCATGCTGATGTATGGATGTTACCTGGAAAAAAACACCCAACCACTTTCTCTCTCAGTTGCTCAGCTTTGTTTCTTGCAATATCATGTATCTTCCAGACCTGCAGGTCATCCACAGGCCACCATGGTCCCTATGCCTAGGTTTTCAACGGCAAAAGGAACCAGGATTTGAAAACAATCCCATTTACCTTCATCCTGAAGCAAAAGGAGCCCAGTAGTAATTTCTAGCTCATCTCTGGTGAGTTTCATTGACCCACATAAGACACCTTACTGGCACTTTCACATCATTATTTCCTCAACTGCAGAATCAATTCTTAGATTCTCCCCCCCCCCCCCCCCCCTACTTTTTCCAACCTTTTCTGGATTCTTCCAAAATTAGTGTTTGCAGAGCCAGAGCTTAAAACACCTGTGCAAAGATAAAAGGGATTTTTAGTCACAGACTAACTTTCCTGTTGCTGAGATCATTCCAGGTGTCTTAAAAATGTTGCTACACTGTGCTTGGGTGCTGCACCAGCAACCTTCATTCCTGCATGTCCTAATTAAATGTCTGTCTTTGCAACTTCTCCACATTGTCCAGTGAATTGTCTGTGAGGGTCAGAGAAGCGCAGAGCAGCACTCCCTTCCACACACAAACTGGTAGAAACTGTACAGCAAATGATGGAATGAGCAGACACCCAGGTAACTATGATACAACGGGGAAGCTACAGCCATTGTACAGAAGTTATACATCACACATCCGTTAGTGTTCTCTGAGCAAAGGGTGATCCTGGCAAGAAAGTATATTTGTATTTCCGGATTGTTGGGGGTAATGTTTCTCCCCCACGGAAATTAAATAATCACAGAACAGTAGGGGCTGCTCTCTCCTGGATTAATAGCTGGTTAAAAGGAAACAAATAAAGGATAAGAATAAATGTCAAGTTGGAAAGTAATACGAAGGAATCTGTCCTGTTGAACACATTAGGTTTTTGGAAAAGGAGATGAGAAGACAAAGTTAGCAAGGATATGAAATAATTCAGGATGGTCAAAGCTTAATTATAGAATTGCAACAGCTGTATTGTGGGGAACTTTAAAGACTGTTAACATTTAATATGGATAAATGTAAACAGGAAAAACCAACTCTCGATTCTACATACACGTTAGGCTGTAAATTACCTATTATTTTTGAGAAAATAGACTTTGAAGTCACTGGGGATGAGATTAGGAATTCTTGGTAAAGGAATATAGAACAAAACATTATGTTACTGCATAAATCTATAGTGTCTCCCTTTCGAAATCAGATACAGAAAAGGTTGAAAAGGAAGAACAAAGATACCAATAACTTCCATATAATGAGAGATTAACTAGACACCTCAGCATGGAGGAGGACAAGGGACAGTGCAGGGTATATAAAGATATGAGTAGCACGGGGGAGGTGATGAAGCAATGATTACTCACTTCTTTCTCAGAGCACAAGAACAAGACAGTGCCCAATGACATTACAAGGCAGCTGCTTTAAAACAAACCAAAGGAAGTGCTTTTTCACACAGCACATCATCAAATAGCAGAACTTATGGGATACTGTGGAGGGCAAAAATATATGTGAATTCAAAAAAAAAGATTAGACGTGGAACATAGGCCCATCAGTGGCTAAGACATGATATTCCAGATATCTGGAAGGTTTCATCTTGGGAAGTGCTGATGGGTAGAAGCTGGGAGAGTACAAAGTAAAAGGATTGTTCTGTATTTGCTACATTTCTTGTATACCTTATCTATGCATCCACAGCTGTCACTGTCAGAGGCAAGAGACCTAAATCACCTTTGGTCTGACAAGTTATGGCTACTTTTACACATTGTAGGTGGTCCTACAATGACAGTTGAGAGGGGGGCAACAGACAGTGACACACAATTTCCATGTGCAAATCAGTTTATAAATCAAATATGGCAGTGGTGCAAAGATACTCAAGATGGGTCCATTCAAACATGGTGGGGTGTAGGAGAGCTTTCTAGTTGAAGTGCAGTGTAACATGAATGTACCTTTGCTGGGCCAGTTTGGCTCCAGGAGTGTGCTCTCAGTTGGATTTAGCCCTGTTGAACGTCTCTTGGCTCCATGCAGTGCCAATTCAAGTGTCTCTTATAGCAGAGCTTCCCTTTCCAGGGACATAGACTCCACACAACGTGACTGGCACTACACTGCTTGCTCCACACATCTGTACTATCCTGTAACCAAGCTAGTTAGGCTCCCCCAGAAGGAGGTGCACTGCGTTGAGGAGACATCAAACCTCTCCTGCTGACAGCTCAGGTTTGGGGGTGGAATCTTCCTTCTTCTTTTGGGGTTGTACCAGCCTTCCTTGACTGTGAGTTGTACAGCTGACAGTATTTTGTTTATGTGTTTCAAAGCTGCTAGCTAAACAAGAAAAGGAACACTGAAGTTCAGGAATAGCAGTTTTCAACAGTCATAATTTTTCTAATAGGAATTCTAGTTTTCTTTCCTTCCCTCTTGCTGCTTTCAACTTCTCCTGTCTTTCTCCCCAGTGTTTGCATCCCAGTACTATCTTGCTCTTCTTCTCAAACTTCTGTCCCACCCCCTTCTTGCTGATACACTTCCTTTATCAATTCTGTCCTCCCAACCATAGCTCCCTTTGCTTCTGGTCCTTTGCATCATCTGTAGCCAATGTTGCTCTAGTTCCCCTCACTGGGCTTCTTGTGCTAACCCACTTCAGAAGTGTCATCTTCCTGCTCCTTCTGTTCTTGCTCCCGGCTTTCTCCATCTGCCTTTTTCTCCTCCTGGCTGTTTTCACCACCACACCAAGCCCAGATGGCCGAGCACTGACTATAGAGAGATAGGCACCCTCTTCTCAATTCCTGTGCCTGGAGCCATGGGATATCCAACTCTGCTCCTGGAGTGGCAGAAATAGATGGAGTATAGTCACATGGAGGAAATGTCAAGGGCTGAAGAATGCTTATGGTCTTCAGAGACATTATATATTGAGCTCCTGAGTCTCCACATGGATTATACGTGGGTTTTTTTCACCCCAGAACTCTGGCAGTTGGTCACTCTTGAGTAGTTTCACAAAGACAATGCAAGGCATTTCCTTGATTCCAGGACAACTGCCACATCTAAACTCTAAGTCACCATTCCAGAGGAACAAGATTTCCACAGTGAAAGAGCTTGGAGAATATCTGTAGCGTGTGTGTAATAAATAACTTTTATTCTATTCCCAAAAGCAGGTGAATGGTTTTAGCTGACGCTCAACAAGCAGCCTGCTTGTGGCAGACACAGCCCACGGAAAGTTCCGTCCAGATAGTTTCAGGCTGGCAAATTTTAAACAACTTGAAAGAGGGACTTTTAATGGAAAATGTTAGGAAGTCTTATGCATGGCTACCCAGTCTTTCCAAACTGTTTACTCTCCCTACTTCAAGTACATGTGTGCATGCATGTATGTATATACTTATATATATACAAACTGGCACCACTTAAACAATAATATTAAGAGAATGTCATTGCTGTAAAACTCCTTCACTACTGAACAATTTTCGCACGGCTTTTCCAGCACAGCACTTGTCGCACACCGTAAGCAGGACACTTGGAACACATCACACTACTGTTTGAAGCCACTACTACGGTTTCAGCTACCACAGTTGGCAATTATCCGAAGAAGAGAAAATGAGGAGCCTGTTAAAGAGCCTGAAACCCAGCCCTCAAAGAACCTTTGGGGCATTTCAGGTTCGAAGCACATCAGAAGCATGAGCTGAACAGAAAGCTTTGCACCGCTGCCTGGCTTCTCCTTGCAACACAACGCCGCATTGTCCGGGGCAAGCGTTAAGAACACTCCTTCTGCAGATAGATGATCTTGGCAGAAGTACTTTAATGGCCATGTTTCACTTACAAGATAAACAGATCATTTAAGCTTTTTCCCTATCAAGGAAAACTCACTATTTCCCCAAATCACAATGCATCTGAGCTTCCAGCAATGCGAATCACAGCCTGAATGCTTGGTAACCCTCCATTAAAAACATCAGTACTTCTTGAAAAAAAAAATACTTGGGGGAAAAAAACACCAAACCCAAACATATCCGAGTTTTAAAAAAAAACAAAACAAAAAAAACCTCTCAAGACCGAGCAGTTGCGTTTCAAATTCGAACCCAGCCGGGGCAGCCGGCTGTTATAACGGACCACCACCCGCCCACGCGTGGACTCAGCCGCTTAACCCTCCGCCCCTTCTTCCCCTCCTCCTTCTCCCTTCCCCGGGGGATGCCGAGCGCACCCCTCTCCCGCCCC
>NW_010119304.1:0-2075 GCF_000699245.1 Pterocles gutturalis | reverse complement strand
GTTTAGTGTCTTAAAACTTCTTTAATGGCCGGATTGCTTTAAGTTTCAGGGACCCTCGGAAGGCTGAACTCTGCCAAAGCGAGAGGTAAGATGCAATGTCATGGCTCCCCGATAAGCACACACGTAACCGCAGAGACAATCTGTTCCGCTGTTTTCTGCGTGGACGCGACGAGAAAGAGAATTTGAATGTAAACAGGCGGGAGGCAGCGCGGGGAGGTGCGTTGGTGAGGGAACCTGCCCGGCAGTGACATCCCTCCCCCGGCGCTGCCCCGCGGGGGACCCGCCGCTGGCAGCCGGGCAGGGACAGGGGGTGGCCGGGGCCTGACTTAGAGCCACCACTGCCAGAGACAGAACCAGTTTTACAGGGATAAACCTGCAACCCGGGCAGCTGGAGGAAGTCGGTATGACTTCTGCATCTGGCTCTCTTTTCGACTTCTTGCTTCGCAATTGCATTTTCCTGTACTGCTTCCCCCACCCACGCTTGTTTGTGAAAATACTGAAGTGACAAGTAATGAACTGCCTACAAGCAGAGCGGGGAAAGCAGCTTTGCTCAAATTATCAACTGACCCCTGCTCATGCTGCCACTAAAGGGGGAAAAATTAGTGTTTTTGTAAGGGCCTTGTTATAATTCTCGTCCAGAAGTTAGAGTGCTAACGGTTTTGTAAACAAAAATTTCCCTCAAATTCTGGGAATATATGTATATAAATAGCATCCATGTATTCAAACGTAGTTGCTTTTCTGCATAAGGAAGGAATTCACATGCAAAACTTAGAATATTCAGTGACACGGCTTATAAATTACTTATCTGGGGACTAGTCAGTGCCTAAAATCCACAGGCTTTGCTGGGGTTACCTGTCGCTAACTTACTGCAAAATTAGACCTGCAAGTCTTACAACAGTCCCCCATTATTTTTATTTGTTTTACAGTTCAGAATAAACCCCCCACCTCCTGTGAATCACACCACATAACAAAAACAATTAAGGAAAGTGTACCCAGGGTGCTGCAGGCCTCCTGCGAGTAAAGCTGCCTGGCCAGAAAATGCCATCAAACCTCCCTGACGGTGCGGGTTTGTCAAAAATATTTTCAGAAAGCAGCACGTTAATCCTAATTATTTCCTCTCAAGAATGATAAATAGAATCCCCCTAAAACAGAAAAAGTTGCCCCAATCAGCTCCAAGATCAGCAGCCAAAACACCTTTTGGAGGGAGATCTTATCGCCGGGCATTGCAAGGAGTAAAATAAACGAGTGTCACCTCGGCTCCCTAATTTGTCTGACACTTTTTGGAGGAAAAAAACCATCTCGAGTGGTTCAGAGTGAGGGCTGGTGAGAGGAGAACAGAAACTTTCCCTCTGACTTGAACGTGAACTTCCTGCGGCGTGGGGCACGTGCAGCTTTTCACCTTTTCTTCACGTTCTGGATCAAATCCTTCCTGTTTTGATCTAATAGAGATATCATTATTTAAAATATGACTGTAATAGACGTGAATGCCGTGTAACTAATCTTGACAACATACCTATAGCTTCGATTCGTGCCAGGAATTAATTGGCTTTAATCCAATTGCTAAAACTCGCCTTTCAGCCTTTATTATAGTTACTCTCTAGTAATGTGTGGGTGGATTTGTTTGTAATTTAGCATAGGCTGTCCCTGGCATTGTACCATACCTTGTACCTAGTACAGAACCGTCTGTAACATACAACTGGGAAAAAAAAAAAAAAAAAAAAGGGGGCAGGTGTGAGGGCAATTACTTTATCATCCCTCTGCTTGGTGGCGGGGACCTCGAATTGTTAAGCTAACGTCAGCGGGCAATAAAAACCTCTTGGCAAACCCTGACAACATAAACTAGAGCAAGAACACGGTAAAATATAATATTCAACTTCTCTGACACTTTGGCTTTGCATCCTAAGTGGCGTTTCAGCGTGGCCTCAACTCTCCCGGATACCCTGAACGACTCTGCCGCCGCCAGACACCCACGCTCTCCAGCACCGTCCGCAAACAAGCTTTAAGTAATTCCCAGGAGTCTTTTTCTTGGGAACACTGCCTATCCTGAAGGTACAGTTTACCTTTCCATACACCCC
>NW_010119303.1:16300-54826 GCF_000699245.1 Pterocles gutturalis | reverse complement strand
GGTCGGGTCCCGCCGGGCGGGGCAGCCCCGGGCTGACCCAGTTCGGAGCGTTCAGAGCGAAGAGCCGGTGTAAGTGTAGTTAAGACACTAGGCTTTCAGGTATTTGCCCGTTTATTTATCTCTTCACCTTCACGATCGTAAAATTAAATCGTGAAAAAAAAATTTTTTTCTTTTTTTTGAGGCTTGTCGAACAGAGTAAAGCAGTAACTGTAAAGTCGACAAAATTGGGAATGGTGGTATTACATGGGAAAGAAAGTATTAAGTGTTGAAACATCAAACAGCTGCTGTTTATGTGTGTTATTGGCTCATGGTTTTACTTAAAGCCTTGTTGTGGCTTTAAGCTTTGAACTCGCACTCGTTTAGCTGTGTGAACAATGATGCAGCTTAGCAGTCCAGCTGAAGTCAAGCTATCTGTGGCTCGTTGCCAGGACGTTTTAACAGTAATGTCAGTTTTTATCCAGTAGCGTCAGAATAGTAAAAAAGGGAGGCTTGGGTTTGTTGCTTTCTTCTGCTTAAAAGTTAATTATGAAATTATATAAGCTACACTCCAAATACAGTCTTATTTTCAAGTAAAAATTATACTTGTCTTCTTACTAGCATTAATAGGAATAAAAACTTAAACTCATGGTTATGTCAGTGTAGCTTTTGTATCTAGACAAACTATGTATTGTAGGAATGGATCCTTTTAAAAAAAACAGATCACAAGATGTATTTTAATGAGCAGTTCATTAATTTGACCAGAAACTATCTGTTATGAGGATTTCCAGGAGCATATGTGGATGAATATTTTTTTTAAAAAAAAAAAAAAGCCTTGTTCTTGAACTTCACAGGTGCATTCCTGATGGAGGAGATTGTGTTCCCATCTTATGTTTTTCCTGTTTTCCACTTGCTGAACAATGCTAAGGAGCATAAAGCAGGATAGAACCAGAATAATAATAACCCTAGTCTGGTCTGATAGTGTTTTCCTCTGCCACATGTCAGCTTCATGGAACCGTCCCTCAAGTATGTTCTCTAGATGGGCAGGTCCACTACTAGAGCCAGCATGTTTACTCCATGGCAGTACATTTTAACAGATTATGTTAAGAAGCACAATGACTGCAAATTTAAAATAGAAAAGAATTTGAGTGAAGATGAAAAAAATCCTCTATTAGACCATCATGGTCAAACAGTAGTTGTAAACTGTTGCCAGCAATGACAATTCGTATTGATGAATTTGTTCCAACTCTGGACTTTTTTTATCACCATTGCTTTCATAAAACATTTTTCTTTGATTCTGTTGATGTTTTGTGTTTTTGTTGGCATAATTTAGTGTTTCATGATGTGGTAAAGAAGATTGTCTGCTCAGACATAATATGACACAATAATGAAAGTTTCTATAGCTCTTAACAAATGACAATGTGATTTTACATTTCCCTTATAAAACTCTTAAAACGGTACAGTTTGCCTCCTCCCCTGTCAATTAAGTTGCCTTTTATTATAGCAATCTTACCGAGTAGAAAAATGCATTAATTACAAACCTAGCTATCCACTGTTTGTTTTTTTTATAAGCACAAAATAATTGGTAATTTTGAATGCAAGTTTAACAACAAAGCAACTGCTGACCATAAATACATGTTTTGGGTGTATGGCCTTAAAAAACAGTCCTATAGGAGGAATGACGTTATGTGCTTCAGATGTAAGAACGAGGTGATATTACTATTCAGACAGCAAGAAGGTTCTTGCAGCTAGTAGGAAAGATCAGACCCTGAGAGGTCAGACATTAGGTATCACATTATGCATGCAGGTGTCCTATGGGGCTGTATTTTCTTGCACTTTAAAGTGCCCATAGTCAATTTGGTGCTGAGCCAAAAGTAGATACATACTATTTCAGCATGCTAGATTTTTCTGAAAATAGGTCTTACTTTGCCTGGAAATTTTTTAGTGGCCTGTAAATTGGAAAGGGTTTAGAACCACTGTAACAGTAAGTGTGAATTTTTATAGAGCTGCTCCTTTTATTGAAGCATGTTTAGTGGTGGTACTAGGCTTCACTCACCAATACTGTCAATGTTACTCTTTGGCAATGGTGTTCAGTTTAAGTACTTATTGTGGCAGAGCAATTCTTCATTGCTCTTTTCTGTATGGAATTACGGCTAGCCAAAGATAGGAGTGAAAATGCACCAAGGTTATTAAAAAAAAAATATATATACTGTTTTATAACCCACTGTGTCTTGAGACTTTATGTATTCAAATTTCATATTCATTGCCCCTCTTTTGGAGTCTTTGTTGATGTGTATGTAACTTGAAGTTGTGGAAGGCACTAAGGTGACAGTTGTACAGTGACATGCTTTTATTGCCTTCCTCTTAGAAAATTTAGGAATCACTGGACAAATGGAAGCAAGTTCTGTCTGAATCGAGTGGGCAATCTGCTGTCAAGGTTGTTGTTTTTTTTTTTCCCCAATGGCTGGTTCTTATTTGCACTGTTATTTTTTTACCTCTAGATTTTTTTTTCTGCTACCTCACATTTTTGGAAGGAGGAAGACAAATGGAACTACATGATTCTTTGAACACCTAGAAATTATTCCGGTGTTATAGGTAATTATTATATACTCAATTCTAACAATAAGTTATGCTACAAGGAATGTGATTTTTAGTGCACAAAGATACTGGGGTCTTCCCTATACCTGAAATGTCATATTTTTTGCGTTACACGTCTTGTGAGGGCTTCTTTCCGGTGAGCGTACACAAGTAGGAATTGACTTTGCTTTTGTGGACTTCACATCCTACTGTTTGGAACATTTTTATGTGATTTCATCACTTCTGCTCTTTATCAAAGCATGCTTTATAGAAGACTGTCAGTATTAGTAAAAAGTTCAATTTTAATCTTTTCAAAATGCATGAGAAACCTCGAACTTTTAATCTTTTAATCATTGTAGGAAAAACAGGAAAAGTTGACACTGAGTCTGTTAGAGAAAATACTGCTTTAGAGAAATGCTTATGAATAGAGGCCCACCAACTGCACCATCAAATCTCATTACTCCAATAATACTGACTGGCTTTCACTTTCTTTCATTTTTTTAGCAGGAAAGTAGCAAGACTGTTCTAAGCTAAAGTAATTTTCAAAGGGAATAGCTTTGACAGTTACACAAAGTAAAAGGATAAAAGAATGTTGAAAACATGAATACATGCAAGAATGTAGCTTTATGTGAACTCTGTAAACTAAAATGCTGCTGAAAAAATTGTGGTGAGGGTGAGAAAAGCAGTCCAATTCATTTAGGAATGGTAGGTTGTACTAAAATGCAAAAACCTGCTTTCTTGACTGTGAGATCTCTGCTTTGGGGATGTTAATAAAGAAACATACTCCTGTATTTGCTAGGATTTATTCATGTCATGATACAAATACAAAGAGAGATGGTCTTTCTCCCTGTTCATGTCATTTGTCACATCACTGGCAATTTACCATATACATAACATTTTTAACAGTAGATACTTTTGTTTGTTCTGTTGTACATCTTTCTATCTCTCTGGTTCTTGATAAACTTTTTGGCATAGTATATTGTCCTATTAATTTTATTTTTGGGGACTGTAACCTTTGACTAGCTTTCCAGGAGCAAGAATTCCAGAGGAATGTTGCAGTTCTACATGTTAGAATAACAGGAAGTCTGTTTCAAATAAATTTAGCTCAGAGTGATAGCTTAGCGCTGGCTTCAGTGTCCTTCGTGGCTATCTGCTGAGACAGTTTGAGCCTAGAAGTACACAAGTCTTGAGACATAATTTTCATTAAGGGTGATGACAAAGTACTTGAGAATTTTAGGTGTGGTTATTACAAGGTCTTGCTTTTCTTTGGTCATTTTCTGTGTGGCCATCACAGTCATGAGTTGAGAATCATGAATTTGAAAGTTGAGTTTGAGTCTATTCCTATAATATCTTTTTTTTTTTTTTTATTGCTCCTTATTAAACTGGTAGGAGACATTTTAGCATTCTTACTTTCTTTTGTATAGATTAATTATAAATTTCTTTCATAGTTCAAATATTCACTTCTCCCTTCATTGGTGCACCAAAAAAAGAATGTGTTTTTAGTTAGCGTACTGAGTATTTGGGCTAAATAAAATTCTTATAAGCTTCTTATACTTAGAAACATATATAAAAATAGCACTTTTGTATTTCTGTTTCTCTGGTCCCAAAGAAGAAAATGCTTTTAAGACACCTAGGGAGCTTGTTCCAAGTTTATGGTTGCCTAAATGGTACAGACTTTGGCAAGTAATTGGCAGTCAAACCACTGGCAGTTGCTATGGTAATCATCGGTACCAGCAACAGGAGAGTGGTGTTATATTAGTTTACTGTGCATTCTCCTTCAATGCAGGGTTATATAACACCAAACCAAGAACCTGTTTCTCACTCTGCATTGCTCTCATCAATACCAAACGCTTTAGTATTGCAAAGCAGAATGATGCTTTTGGTACCTGATGCTGCAAACTCAGTGACCAGATGAAGGTTAGAAGGCACCTGCTTAAGTGTGATGTCTTCCTCAGTCTTTACTCAGGTCTGATAAATTAAAAGCATAGGGTTATAAAGAACATGAGAATGAAACTCAAACAAGTGTCAGTCAGTCTTCCTTCAGATGCCTTGAGATTCGGATCTGTCTACAAAGATACTGACACCATTTTATTTATCCTCTCCCTTGTCTTTCCCAGAAGCCTTTCACGGACAACCTGTTAACCCAACAACAATAATAATGAGAAAATTATTGAGTCACATATGTATGGCATCAAGCAATTGGGGAAACCAGTCCTTCTCGACTGCCATATTTTCTAGGAAATACTGGGCTTTATTTAACTTCTGGTCATAAAGCCTGACCTCCAGTCAGGCTTTTTTCCCTTTCCTTTTTCTTTTTTCTTTTTCTTTCTTTCTCTTCTTGGTCAGTCTATATCTTGTTCCTGTCTTCCACCATAGATGATATCAAAATTTTTCTGAGCTTTACAAAATATTTTTAATCTTTTTTCTTTTTCTTTCTTTCTCTTCTTGGTCAGTCTATATCTTGTTCCTGTCTTCCACCATAGATATCAAAATTTTTCTGAGCTTTACAAAGTATTTTTAAAAATCAGGTTCCCTAGAAATTACTTTGAGAACAGACTTTTTGTTTTCACTCTTTTGCAGTAGTTCAAAGTATGCAAGCTCCACTTACCAAAATAGCTGACCTCCTCCTGATCATCAGAATTTTTAGAATTGGCCTGCACTGTTTTTTCTAGTAGTCACGGAAGTTAAAAAGAATTTGAAACAAATGCCAAAATGTACTCCAAAGAGAAGGAATTGAAAAGGTGGATCAGTATGGGAGAAATCCCTATTCCCATCTTACTGCAAGGTAGAATGACTAATTATCAAGCATGGCTGCTGATTAGTAATCATGTCTTATGGACTATGCTGGCATTTCTCCAGAGGGCAAATTTCTGTAAAGCCAGGAGAAGTATTGATTTCAATTTGTTCAGAGGAATACTTTGACAATTAATTACCTCTTCTGGCAACTCTCAAGTGCAATTGATGTTTAAAATCTTAATGTCTTCCATAAGAAGAGGATATACTG
This sequence comes from Pterocles gutturalis, assembly GCF_000699245.1. Lineage (NCBI taxonomy): Eukaryota > Metazoa > Chordata > Aves > Pterocliformes > Pteroclidae > Pterocles > Pterocles gutturalis. Next base: position 49,269 of record NW_010119303.1, on the reverse strand, counting down.
TGAAGAATTTTTGATTGGATTTGGATTGGACTTGGATTCTTCCAAGGGTATCCATCAGGTTTTCAGAATTAATGGAAAACTGTTTATAAAATTGTACAAGATATTTTTGTAAAACAGTGAAATTTAAGGTCAAGCACTGGCTTCATCTCTTAAAATGTGTCTGGATAGACTTGTCCCACTGCCTGAGCTGATACTTTTGTCAAAATAGTCAAGATATGTTGTATTGACTCTATTGAAAATAATTTAACTTAATTTAAAACTTCGTAGGTGTTTAACCAACTTGCTTAAAATTTGCAGTGCTTTCCAATTCAAGAAATTGCAACTTAAATCAACATTCTACTTTTATTTTGTGAAAAATCCTATGGCCCTGTATTATACATTCAGTGGTAATGGGGGTTTTTTTCTTGAAAGGGTATATCAATTGATCTGGACATCTTTTTAGATATATTCTAAGTGCCTTCCTACTAAAGGGATTAATACCTTTTTACTTTTGAGAAATGTCACCCCTTATAGTTTTAAAAAGGCACAGTTTGCCCAAGATTTTGCATAATTACAGCCTTCTAAGCCTTTGAAAGATGTATTGAAAATGTAAGGTGGCACTTTTGAATCCATTTTCTGTATATGTTCGTAAAAGTGAAAGAGCAATGAAGGAGGAGAAAGAAGAACCTGTGGTCAGGTCTTTCTACCATCTTGTTCTCAAAAATTTCTTTCGAGGTATGCTAAGCTATTGTGCAATCATAGCTATTGAGAAGCAAAAAAAGGAGAGAACTACATTATGTCAAACGTCTTCTGGGTTATTTTTTTAATGCTGGTGTTTTTTTCTGATGTGTCTTCCATCTCTTCTACCTCCCCTCCTTTCTTCAATATGTTATGAAGCTGTAAGAGGAAATACTGATAAAATTTTTATATGAGCTATATAGGCAAGATGGTGATTTAATCTGTCTAGTACAGATTTGAGTTGATTTGGGTGGAAATAGCATCATTCATTATTTTTAAAAAAGTGCACACCATTCTTACACTTTAGCATCAATTTTTGGAGCCAACAGAACTTGTCAAAATCAGGCTAGAGTATACCCATAGAACAGATGAAATATTCACAGCACCTGGCTATGTAGTACGGTACATATTCATAGTGTACAATAAGACAAGAATCAAGGCCAGAGAGGTTTGCTAACCTGAACTGTAAAGAATACAGATAGTAATATGGCTGAATTACCAAATTAATTAAATGTTTACAAGTGTGTGTGTGGTGAGGAAACAGGAGAAGCTCACAGGAAGATGAGGTTTTTTACAGTGGTTTTGGTGATTGGATTGTTTGCAAGCAAGTTCTTACTTGAGGCATTTTATGTCAACTTTTGTACAAATAAGCTGTTAGCCTGACAGTTGCCTTCAAGATAAGTAAAGCATTCTACATTGATTATTCATTATGTCCATATGCATTTGTCTGGTAGATATTCTAAAATATATTCTAAAAAGAAGTACTTTTGAATATTAAATGATCACTTGGTCCTTGCCAAAGATGAAATCAAAATTTAAATCTTGTTCTTTTACATGCAGTAAGAGAAATGGTGTTTTGGATGTAAATTGGAATTGTGCATTCAAACTATAATTAAAGCATGAAGAAAGTAGAGCATTTTATGATGTTCCGATAACTTGATAAGGCTTGGCAAGCTCTTCACCAAGAACCGTAGCATTTTAAGCTTGAAACTATTTTCCAAGTAACTAAAAGTAATTAACTAAAATTAATAGTGAATTTATAAACATGTGGGCAGATCAAGTGATAAGTAATTCTCCATTCTATAAGAGTTTCACTGAAATTGGCAAGTAGACAGAAATGTTATTAGGGAAGAACTGAGAAACCAAAAGACGCAATTCAGACTTACCTGGGGAACTTACAGAGTCCCAAGCTTTGCATCTTTTGTTTCTGAGTATGCACAATGGCCTCAGCTTGAATGGCGAATTGACTGTCTCCAAGGGTGTAAACTCCACAGCCTTCCTGGACAACCTGTACTCAGTCATCTTCACAGTGAAAAAGTGTTTCCTTAACATTTAAGTGGAACCTCTTGTGTCCTAGTTGTTTGCTGTTGCCTCTTGTCCTGTCACTGGATGCCTCTGAAAAGAGCCTGGCTCCATCTTCTTTGCATCTTCCCATCAGATATTTGTACACATTACTGAGACCCCCCCCCCCGCCCCGACTCTTCTCTAGGCTAAACAGTCCCATCTCTCTCAGACTTTCCTCATATGAGAGATGCCACTAAGACCTGACGAAGGTCCTGGAGCCATTTGCTGGACTCTCCTCAGTATGTCCTTCTTTCTCCTGTATGGAGGAACCCAGAACTGGACACGCACTCCAGGTGTGGCTTCATCAGTGCTGCATAGAGGGGAAGGATCTCCTGCCTCAACTAGCTGGCTACACTCCTGGTGCAGCCCAGGATACCATTATCTTTCTTTGCTGCAAGGGAAGATTGGTTACTCATGTTCAACTTGGTGATCCCCAGGTTCGTTTCTGCCAAGCTGCTTTCCAGCTGGGTGGCCCCCAGCATGTACTGGCACATGGGGTTGTTCTTCCCCAGGTGCAGGATTTTGCCCTTCCCTGTGTTGAGCTTCGTGAAGTTCTGAAGGGCCAATCTTGCTAATAAAGACAGAGTAAGAGGCCATTCAGTACCTCAGCCTTTTCTGTGTCCTTTGTCACCAGGGCCCTGCCCCATTCAGCAGCAGGCCCACATTTTCTTTCTTTTGTCAGCTGTGTACCTTTAGAAGCCCTTCTTGTTGCCATTGACATCTCTTGCGAGATTCAGCTCCAGGTGGGCATACAATGGTAGGATTGTTCATATTGCAAGGATTTTTATGAGAAGTTTGATTTGACATCTGTGATGTTACGCACTGTTGGGTTCCTAAAATGTCATAGTGCATGTCTTGTGTAGATGCAACATTGATTCTTAAAACTAAATAAAAGTTATGGTTTTTGTATTAATGAGACATTAATATGGTTCTCATAAACATTAATTTGATACTTATAAACATTGATATGATTGTTATAAACATTCTGCCTTTTAGTGTGATGATTGTTGGTTTTATACTGCGACCATTTGTTTTGCCTTTCTGTGAACCCTGTATTCTGCAACACTGTTTTTGAGTTGCAGGGATCTGCTGCACACAAGGAATTCCAGATGAGGTCACACCATTTGTTTTATAAATATGTAATAAAATATTATATCCTCATATATTATCCCTTATGCAGCTTAAAGTCTCAATTGGCGGGTGGGGGGTGTTAACTGAAGCTGCTAATTAAACAGAGGTCCTCATTGAGAGAGAAATAATGAGTCTCTTGAGGTGTGTTTTGGTGTTAAATCACTCATTTAGAATGCTTATGTCTCTACCTGGAAATACTTTGCTTCAATAGCTGTGGCATTGCATAGCTTGACATTTAAATACAGTGTAAAGGTTTCACCCACGGACCTCTATGTATTTCTCTTAGATGTTTGTGTAGTCTGGCATGGAGCACTATCTCGTATTACCTCATCACTTGTAAATTTACTTCTTCACTGTTCCTTTACTGTGTCATAATCTGGTAGTTTTCTGTGTGGGGCACAATGTAGAACTGTGAGAACCTGTAATTTTTTGCCAAACAAGCATCCACACTGTTGTTGACTATGTTGGTAGTGTTGTTCTTTCCCCATTTTTCTGTGAGTTTTTAAGGAAAACCGAATGCCTTGTGGTGAAATAAAGCTGCTGCTGTCTTAGAAAAATGTAAAACTATATTCTTCAGTTTGCCTGCAAATTTGCCTGCATAGGTGACCTTGCCTGTGTTTATATTATCTTGATAAAAGGAAACTATTTCCATGTTGTTTTGTTTGGATTTGCCACAATCTGAATAAAATAAACAGCAAAGCTGTTGCTTTCTATGGGTTTTTTCATGCTACTGTTAAGCCGACAGCTCGAAAGTCAGTGGTTATAAACATGTGGCTTGCCCCTCTCAAGGGAAATGTGCAATGCAAAGTGGCAGAAAGTTGCAATGTAGTGCCAGTAGTCTGGCTGCAGCTCATTTCTACCAGTCAGAACAATGAATTTAAGTACATACAGTCAGTAACTGCAGGGTGTTTTCCTCTTTTTCCCCCTGGATGAACTGTGCTATTGCTGCTGTAAGGAACTTTTCACGTAACCATGAACCAGAGCTGTTTGCACTTATAAAAAACTTTGGGGTAGGAAGGGATAATTGTTTTCTAAAATCACAGAGCGTGAACATAGCAATCTTCCTGAAGTCTTTGTTGAACTATTTCTGTAATTTTGGGGCTGGAACACAGGAATAGGGAAGAATAAAGAAAGTAAACATTAAATAAGTATAGTTATAAGCAGAATTGCAGTTTGGGGTTTGTTTATAGCAGGCTTATTTGAACATTTATTTGAATGCCTCAAGTTAATATTTTAAAGTTTTAAAATCCCCTTTTAAAAAAGTGTTAAATTTTGAATGCATTTTAATGCTGTAAATGTAATTGAGTAAATCTTATGGTCCGTGAACCTCCCTTATGCTTTAGAATACGTATCTAGGATCTCTAAACATTGGCAATAATATATTACTTTATCACATCTTAATGAGTCTAGTTATGTCTAAAATATATATATTTCTATTTAATGCTTTTGTTAAGCAGTATTTTTTTCAGGAGAGAAACAATCTTGCAGACCAAACAAAGACTTTATCTAATTATTTTGACATTTTCATTCTTAATTGGCACTTAAAAGGATCGTTAATATCTTCTGAGGACTAGCTGAGCCTTTATGCCCCTAGATCTTCAATTTAAAAATGGATAATTTAAAATCCATTTCACAGACTAAATACCTTGAAAATATTATATCTGAGTTGCCCTGAAGTTGAGTGGAGATAGTTGGGGTTTTTTTAAGCCAAAACATAGCAGTGACAGGAAAAGTGGTATTGAGATTCAAATATTGAAAGTGCCTCAAAAAAGCATTCCAAAAACATATTTGTTCATTTGAAAATTTAACTGACTTCCTAGTGAAAAAAGAAGTCATAATGAATCAAACTTCTTAGACATGATTATTTAAATAATAATTTTTCCATATTTCCCAGTGATGTACTTAATAATATTTAGAGTGTGTCTTCCCTCGAAATATACAGTAGAACTATCTTAGAAGTAGAAATGTTGTCTAAATTTTAACTAGTTATGCTGGATTGCAAGTTTCCTTTAACACTGGCATGAATAAACGTATATAATATCAAAGAATGTCAGTAAAGTTTTTGGCTAGTAAAAAAAGATGATTTTTATATCTCTGTGGAGATAAACTATCCTGAAGATCTTGAAATGAGCAATTTATAAAGCTGTTATGCTATGTTCTTGGTGTTACTTATTTGCAAAATTGCAGATTTAACATAAGGTATGCATTTAAATATTTTCCTTTTGTTTCCAAGGCAGAATCTGGGAAACTGTCCCCCACTGCTAACTGCAGGAATTTGTTGCTCTCTGGAGCTGCTGGTATGGAAGAAGTTATGTACCTAAATGCTCAGGTGCTCCACTCTTAAGAATATCAATATGATCAGTCAAAATCAGAGTTCTCAAAATTGTCTTCACAGTAAGCTTACACAACCTTATTAATGTGAACAGAGTTATGTTCCCAAAGAGGACACTGTACATGTATTTGAAATGTTATGATTCACCACAAAATAGAAGATGGTTATTCAGCTGCAAGTGACTTAGGTCAGAAAAAATGGGCAAGTACTTGGTTCTTTTTAATAAAAACCAAGACTGACTTGGTTTAATCTTTTGCCTTAGTAAATGAAAAAAATATTTTTGAATCCTTGCTGCATAGTCTGTGTATACTGTGTTTGACTAAGATGGTACCGTTCAGTTTACCTTTTTAGCAGGTTTCTCAGAAATCATAGAATCATAGACTGGTTTGGGTTGGAAGGGACCTTCAAGATCATCTAATTCCAACCTCTCTGCCATAGACAGAGACAAAAGCCTCATCCAACCTGGCCTTGAAATATGTTAGTACATTAGAAGGACGTATGATGGGAGGCCATATACTAGGGATGGGCATTTGGATTTGTGAGCATTAATCACCAGATGTCAAACCAGAGGTTTGAGTTGCCCTAGTAAGTGGAAGTCCTAACAGTTCATCGTTTGAGTTCTCAAATCTGTTAACTCCCAGCAGGGGACCTCATAAAAGCTATCATATTATTCATAGTCATAGAGATTGTCCAGAACAAGAAGAGGCTCTCAATTATTTCTGAGCAACGTTGTCCGTTTAAACTGAAGAATTAAGTGGCACTTGTCTCTTCTTGTCACTTGTCATACAAACCTGGATCTAATTTATATGAAACAGAGAAATATTTTAGATACTTGTGCAGTCTGTCTTGGAACTGAAATTTGGGGGAGTGTATAGAGGAGCGAGAGTTTGTATAATCTAGAAAAATTTAAGAAAATATAAAACAGTTTTGTGTTTTGGTCTGTTAAAACTAGAGCACATTTTGTTTTCTAATCTCTGTGCCCATAGCTTCACAGCCGAAGGAAAGCAGTAATTAGGCTGTATTTCCCATAAAGTCATGAGAGTGTGCTGAAAAAGCACTAGAATCGGCAAATCTGCCATTGTCTTAGTAGGCTCATACTGGGACAGTTTGAATTTTAAATGAGTCTGTTATACAAAAAAAGAGAATCCAGGTCAGTCCTTATGTATAATGGATTTACCATACCAGCAGAAATAAAGGTATTTAAAGCTTACTTTTCACAGTTGAATGGGTAACTATAATACTACTGCTCTGATGAGTGTTAACAAATAAACCAATCGCTTGTCCTGCTTCTCCACCCTTGGTGAACACCTGACACCAACATGAAATGTACTGAGAGGGTAAGTAGAAAGCTGCCTTTTTGTTATTACTTCTTAAGGTGTATTGTAGTCTTATCCAACTTGCAGTTACGCAAATGATGGTGTTTGACCACGGTAGTTAAGCTTTTAACTATTAGCTGCATGTGTACAAGATGAATGGGGTCTGCATGTCATATCACTTTGTAAACATCTGTACAATTTTTATGCTGATATATTAAATCATTATCCTTCTTAAATGTTTTCTTGTTTGTCTGTGTTTAAATGAAATCCCCAGCAACAATGGTAACAACTTTGTATGTTTACCTACTTAATCATCTCATTTTCGAAGTATGTTCAGCTGTTTTCTGGACATGCTGCAAAGGCTGTATAGCTGCTTGTAGGCCAGGATGCTGGCATAGTACACATTCTGAAATGCAGCATCTCTTTGTAGAGAACAGCTGGAGTGCTGTTTCTATAGAAATGAGCTTTGCTAGCATTTGTCAGAAGTGCTTACATAAAGAACTCTGTCCTGAGCAATGATGAGTGAGCTTTCTAGTCCTGGCATTGAGCATGAAACAGAGCATTTGTTTTTTGGGTGGTAAAATTACGCACTGTTTAAGTTTTCATATGGACTCTGCATATAACCTGTTTTAAAGAACGCTGGAGATGTCCTAATTACCGGATCACATATTTTGTAGTGCATAATGTTCATCTAAGAGGTAGTGGTTTTAATTTTTGTTGAAAATCGTAGGTAGAAAAGAAGCTGCTCTTAAAAATTTGTTGCATATGTATCCTGGAGAGTTGAACAGACTAACTGAACTCTGAAGACTGAAAATGTAGATCTGTTTATCAGGGTCTGATAAAATCCAGTACTGCTTTGTTGTTCAAAAATTGTTATTACTATTTGCATGTGATAGGAATGAGTCTCAGCATTTTATACCTAACTAGCTCCATATGTCATAGAGGAAATAGGCTGTTTTGCATAGGACATGTAAACTGGTCGTTGTGTATTTTGTTCTGTTGGCTTTCTCTTCCTCATTCAATTAAAACCTTTTGTTGGATATTTTAATACATTACATAAATGACCTGTCTAGAGGGAATTCTGTCAAAAGTATGCATTGCTCTTTTTCACTGTTTCATCACAGTACTTTTAACCTGATCTGGAACAGCTGATTGTATATGATTTGAAAGAAGCCTTTTGAGAAATCATCTTTTGTTGTCTGTTTTGCAGGCAGTGTTTCTGGCTCTTGGATAGTGACCAGCTAGCTTTTTTTTTTGTTTCGTTTTTAGCAGTGTGTAAGTGAATGGAAAACATTAGCTCATGTCAGATAAAAATTTTCAGTTACTGCAGACCTAGATTTGAATCAAAGCACATCAAGTTGAAAGACTCTATAACCAGTACTGGTCCCTTGAGCCTTCCAGGCTGTTCTTGTCCTTTTTAAGTTAGTGCATGTCCTGTAGTGGGAACAAAAATTATTTACCATTCAGTTTCTCCCCAGCATAACCAGTTATCTTTGGATTGGTTTTAAATCTTTCCTGTAAACTTATTATTTAGCAGTGCAGGAAGAATTTAATTGGCTTTTTGCAGTTTTTTTCCCCACTGCAGTAGCAAGAGTTAACAGAATTCTAAGATGCAGTGCAGGAACTGCTTCTCTCTCATTTGTGGTTTAAGAAAAGGGGGTGGTATTCAGCTCTTGAAAGGACTTTAATGAATACTGTTTGGTGTTTTTGAAAGCTAATAGTCAGAGGAGAGCAACAGAAACAGCCTTGGAGCTTTTAGGGTAAAGCGATCAGCTTTTTTCTTGATTGAGTTGATTGTTTCACCACTTTTTATCTCAAGATTTTTCATGTCTATTGCCTTTTGTTTATATTCAAGTGACATACCGTTAAAGAAGCCTTTTTTATGTGAATGCAATGCTTTCTCCCCCCCTTCTGTAGAAAATCTGCTTGCCACAGACGGGCAGAGCATGTGTTTCTCTTGTCTTGGTTGGGTGCACAAATCTTCTTTTATGTGTGCTGCTTCTTACCCTGTTGCCTAGACGATCACTGGCTTTCACTAAGGATGTCTGGTTCTCGTAAAGAGTTTGACGTGAAGCAGATTTTAAAAATCAAATGGAGGTGGTTTGGTCATCAGGCATCAGCCCCTAATTCTGCAATTGAAAACCACCAGGGAGACTTCTGGAATAGAGGACAAAATGTAACAACTGCTGGCACTAAGTTCTTAGAATCAGGTAACCTACCTTTAACATCAGTTGGTTACAGAAGGTCCAGCCAACAGAATTTCCAGAATTCACCTCTTTGGCCAATGGCATCCACATCAGAAATCCCTGCATTTGAATTCTCAGCAGAAGATTGTGAAGGTGCACGTTGGCTTGACAGACAAGAAACAGATGATAGAGCAAGTGAAGAAGAAAATGAATCGGACAGCAGTTCCTGCAGGTTAATTATTACTTTCCTATTGTGAGAAATGTGTTTTCATTTCATCTTTAGAGATAGTATGCATATATAGGCTAACCTTTAGTCTAGATTAAAATGCTTTAGAAACCTAGCAGCTGCTGTGCATGAGAAATAGAAAATTATTTATAATCAGGGTTCTGTGTGTTTATGAGGACCTTTTTAAAAGGCAACTTCAGTCAATGTGAATAAATAAAGCGCAAATGTGGGTGCAGTCACTTGTGTTTTAAATAGTATACCAAGTACATGCTGCTATGAGCAAGGTAATGTCCATTACATGGTAATGTTACAGGATGCTTTCTAAATTATTTTAAAGTGATGCTGTTTGTTTAGTTGTGCTGAAAATTAGTCCCATGCCAGTTAGGAAAAAACTATTAAAATCTAAGTTTCTTGTGACTCTTTTCTGATGTTTGCACATGTTTCTATAGATGAGGGAGATAAAACTGTAAAAAAATACTTAGACTATAAAACAGATTTTTTTTTTTCTTCTGCATATGCAACTTGAAGGAAAAAAATATTTAATCTATTGAAAGCCATCCAATTAGTGCTTTAAAGTGACTGCAGTTGTCTGTCCAGGTGTCTTAAGCTGTTATCTAGCTTAAAAAGAAACAGGTTATTTCATTGTGTCTATAAATAAAGATGTTTTGGTGTTCTCTTACATATCGTTACTAAAGATGAAACTGTAAAATTTGTTCTTACACAAAAGGTTTTTACCAGCTGTTGTAAATTAGACTAATCTTTCTTATTAAGTATCAGTTTAATTATTTTATATCCTTTCACTGTATAAGTCATCCGTTCTTCACTGCAAGTATTTTTCCTGTTTTGTAGTGCATAATAGTTCACATAACATTTCAAATAAATTTTACTATGTTTGCTTTCTCACTTTTAAGATAACTTTGCGATGATGTGGCATTTTAGAAAGTATGACTAAAAGGGTACACAATAAAGCCTATTAAGGAGAGATCAATCTAGTTATAACACTAAAAAGTGTTTTGCATTCCCTAGAAGAATTCATTTAGTGCAAAGGTGAAGTAGTCCATAATATAAACACTAACTATGGTTTACATAACCCTTAAAGATTGAAGGAAAGGAGGGAGGGTAAAAATGCTCATGAGTCAGCACAGTGTATTTGCTTTTATCACTGAATGGCAAAAGTACTTGAATTACAGGGAAAAGAAATCCTGCCTACCAATGCTTCATAACAGCGTTCTTATTGTGCTGCAACAACTATATAGCTATAACTAACATATCTCTGAAGAGGTCTTATTTTAAGTGATACTCAGGTATGCTTTTTTAAAATAGCTGTATTGCTGGGTAAAATACATGATACAGGTGTGATACCACCTTCCATTTCAGCAACATCTATTTGTGATTTGAATTTTTTTATGTACAGCATTACCCCAGAGGACATCCTCACCATAGCAAGGCAAGCGGTGTAGAAAAAAACATGTAATTTTAAGAGATAAATGTGTAGACTGAAATTACTGCAAATGTGTTCTTAATCGTAGGAGAATTTAGATATGACAAAACTAATTTGTAACTTTGTAGAACTGAAGAGCTGCAGATACTTATTTAGAGGGTGTGAGAAGCCTGTATAGCATTGGGGGTGGTTGGTTTGTTTGTTTTGCAGGCAGAGTTGTAAAATACAAGAAATGCATGTAGGATTTGAACTTAGTAGATTTGAAGTATCTTTTTAATTATGTGTTCAACCATCTAGCATCTAGAGTTATTTGTATTTCCTTTATTGTCTCGTAATTCTCACTAGTGTTTTACTTTCATGCTTTAAAATAAATATTTTAGATAAGTCTTGAGTTCAGTGTTAGTACAATTTAGTATGTAACAAATGGTAATAGAAGAACTTCTTTGTATTGTTATCTGTATCTCTCTTCTCATGGGGAGACTGTACTTAAACCATCTTTAAAGTAAAAAACTCCCTTTATTCCTCTGTAAGCTGTTGGGCAGTCTACATAAGTTTGTCTAACAGCTGAAATTTTTCTAATGTTAAGAACTTAATTAAATGGTCTTTTTTAGTCTAAAATATAGCTTATCTGTTGACTTGAGGAAAGAATAACACAAACCCGGTGCCTTCATCTATGTAGTTTTCAAAGGAATTTTTTCCCCATATGAAAACTCTCTTACCTCTGTTAGAAACAAGTTGCGTATATGAAAAAATCCTTTTAAAAACTTTTTGTAGAAGATACGGAGTTACCTTACTTCTTTGCTCCTCTGTAACTTACTGCCCAGTTACAAGCCCTAAAAGCATGAAGTGACAGAAGCAGCTTTACTGCTTTCTGTGTGTTAGCCATCCTTCCTCTTTGCCATGTCATATAGCACAGGGTAGAAAAGTATTTAGATTAGGTCTTTGACATTATGAAAGCTTTAGATCGTTATGTGATTCATTTAGAGGAGAGCTGCTGTAGAATTCATTTGTGATCAGTATGGAGCTTGGTGGCATAAGGGAAAAGCAAATTCTTAAGTTTAGTATGAGATCTTTGACAAAGGCTGCATCTGAGATACAAACAGATCGTTCAGATTCAGGGATCAGAGCTAGTGGGCTATAATGCTGTTCACATCATACTCCTCTGTGTTGTTTGTAACTAGATGAGCTTGAATTATTGTTTAGTGAGCCAGTGAGCTTTGAATTCTTTTGATGGTTTTTGTCTCTTATATTTCCTCTATTGCTGCTGTTTGTTAACTTTCCTACATTCCTGAGGCAATGGTCATCATTTTGGGTTTGTACACTTTTTAAAATTTTCCAACAGCTGTGCACATTCTTGTATAGCAAATTTAAGCCTATTAGCAATAGATTGGTTTTTCTTAACTTTTTGTGGGTGCCTTAGTAGAAGTTCACAGACCTTGAAGGCACAGTGGATAACAAGCTAAAAATACCTAGAGCATACCTAGTATGCAGAGCATTGTATCTAGTTCATTTCACCCAGGCGTGCATTAAAATATTGGAATTACTTTACTGTAGATTTAAGTATGGAAATGTATTCAAATAGAATATAAAATGCATATTTATATTTGAACATACAAGCAATACAAGCAATATTTCAGAATTCAGCAGTTGTGTCCGAACCTTGAGCAGTTTAGTAAGACATCCGTAACTGATTTTAGGACAAGGTCTGAAAGTACCGGATGGTAGCTATTCTGCAATGTTGCTCTGTATGAACGTTCTTGGTGTTACTTGCATTGTAACTTCCATCCTAAGTCTGCCCCCCTCAACAGTTTTCAATCTACAGAGACCTTTGATATGTTGTTTCTCTCACCTCAGTCTCACTAACCTTTGAGACTCTTTAAGTTCTTTAGGGCCTCCAATTGTGCTGTATATTTCTGTATATCTCCTATCTCAAAATAATGCAAACTGTCAAATAAAGACAGTTGATAGATTTCCTAATTGTGGCATGATAATATAATATGATATGTGAAATTAACTGAAAAACTTTTAAAAGAGCATTTTTTGCTAGATATATGTATGAATTAGACAAAATTAAGAAACTTAGTTGTTGAAAGACAGGTCATTTTACAGGGGAAATTCTCTAGCCTTCTTGTTTCTTTTCTTCCATGGTACTGCTAAAATTCTTTCATTTTCCTCTGTGCCTATTACATCCTCACTTGGGTTATGTCTATGCACATTTGAAAAGAGTTAGTGCAGCACAATTATATAGCATATATGAGGCAGTTTTAATCTAGTAATCTTGAACAGTAGATAGTGTAATGAAGATAAGGTAATGAGGCTTCAGCATGGACTTTGCAAAGCCACAGGGGATTCCAGCTATTTATTGAATGGAATGGTCTTCCGTGCAAGACAATCATATTTTTGCAGTGATTGTCACATGCTTTGACTACATTAAAGCTTGGTCAGGTATGTTTTTGTACTACTGCGCTTCTTGATCACAGAGCAGCGTAAATAGATGTATCATGAGGTAGTCTAAGTAGTTATGCTTTCCAGATAGCATGCATGTTACTGGTGACATTTCTGTGGATATGCAAATTCCTTGTACTAAATCTAAGACATGTCTTAGAAGTCTTGGATTCAGATGGGAAACATCAGTGCTATAATCAAAGGTCTAGCTGCAATGAAAAATGCCTACATTATTTCTTATCAAAATCAGGAACAAGTAAATATGCAGTAGTATTGTCTTAGCAGGCTGTGTATACGTGTCTTTGTCAGGCTACCATAGGTAACACTGGAGTCTGCGCTCCAGCTTCTCTTCCTTGTTATTACTCATGTCAATTAGATTAAGGCTAATGCAGATACATTTGTGTTTGCTTGAACCTGTGTCTTTTGATTGCAAGATTATACTTCTGGCTATTGTTGTTTCATTTGAATGAAAGCCATTTGGGTTGGTGTACAGTGCTGCCTGCAAATTTCAGTTGCATAGATTGAGTACTTGCTTTTAAGTTTGGTTTCCTGAAGGGACCAAATTTATGAAGTTGTGTTCTGCATCACCTCTGCCGTCTCCCCAGTAGCTTTAAAACCCATGGGCCATTTTCGTCGTCATGTGATGTTAGGCAGAAGTCTCAAAAGATAATATCACTCCTCGCAAATGGGAGCTAGTTGATGCAGAGAAACCCAGCTTACTGCCTTCACTGAAAAAGAGCAGAATTCATCTGTTGCAAAGCTGGCTGTGCAGCACAGCTTCCTGTTAGTCACATTACTTGCTGTTTCTTGCTTAGTGAGGCAATGCCTTACAGAGTTGAGGGGAGAGGAGAGAGCTAGACTTGAGGTGGTGGATGGAGTGGGAAAAGGAGACAGAGCACAGACATCATTTTGAAAAACAGAATTCATTTGTTGATTCTGTGAACTAGCCCAGTTGAGAAGACATAGTAGCAGCATATTTGGGGTATTTTCTCCATCAGGATTTTGCAGATAGAAATCCTGTTGTAATGCTGCCAAGCTCCTTTGTTGCTTCTAGCAAAAGAAATGTGACTATTTTAATGCAAGGAAATAAGCTGTTACTTGCTGCGAAAGGTTAGGAGAAACAAGGTGGTATTTACATATAAGGTCAGCATGTGTACTGCATGCCCTTGATCTAACCATGTCACTCTTATCTTGCAGTAAAACTACACTTTCGCAGATTCATAGGATTTCATATTATGTTGCAGAGAAGTTAACCTTTTGTAGAAGTATGGATGAGGTTACAGCTGAATTGGATGAACTGATTGTGACAATAGAACAGTTTTAAATACAGGTGAATTTATGGATAATTTACAGACATAATTTTTTCAGACAGAGTTTTACACAATTTTTCAGAAAAAAATATTTTAAAATTAATTTCAAATTTAAGATTTTGTTCTTCTCTCTGTTCCAAAATGAATAGTTTGAAATGCATATGCTTCATTTCTGTTTCAAAGACAAACATGGAGACATTTAATCTAAAAAATGTCTTCCTGAAAATAATTTAAAATGCATAAAATAAAATGCTTGAAAAAGATGTTTTGCAACCTTTGTTATAGCCAAGCATAGTACTTACTGGAATTCATAAGTTGTTAAGTAATATGTTTGATTTCTATAAAATAACCATTGTAACTTCTCCTTTAAATTAATCGCAATGCTTTACAATAATTAAAATAACAAATCCTGCTAACAGGACGAGATTGTGCTTCTCCCCCATAAAATTTGAAAAACACTGAGGCCTCTCTTTTGAGAGAGCTTAGTAAAAGTGGGAGGAAAGAAGGTGTGTATATGCTTTGGTTTGGTTTTATATTGAAAACTGTGCTGTGGCTTTGTTTAAGCTACAAAGCTACAACAGTGAAGCCTAAAACAACAGCAGGAGAGGGGTGAATTCAGCTCTCCAGTCGTCATCATCATCATATGTGCTTTTACTTTTGAAACTCATTTATCACCACTTTACTAGCCCAGTTAATTGCTTCATTGCTTTGCAATGGACTGTTTTATTGGGCAGAGCTCCTTATTCCAAACATCTTACCTGAAGAAATAAAATCCTTAAAAAATGAATGATTGTGTAGCATGGCTTATGCATAAGTTTTATTTCAAAAGGCATACTCTTACATCAGTTGTTTATTGGAGAACTTGAGGAAAGCTGGCATCTTCAGTATATGAATGTCTGTCACCAGGGTAGTAAAATGTATAGCTCGCATGGGAAAGACCTTGTCCTTAGAGTAGTTTATATTTTTACAATCATCCTAAAATTGTACCATACTTAACAAAAATTAGTCAGTGCTAGATAGGATCTTTTTTACATAAATGGGGAAAGAAAAGACAGGCCAAGAAAAGTGTCACTGAAGTTTAAGAATATAAAAAGAAAACACTACTGACTAATGTTCTAAGATACTTGTAATAATATTTCTACTTAATGTGTTAAAAACACAATCTTAAAGGAATATGCAAAAAGGATTCTTGGATACCCTGATCTCAGTCTTTAATGTAATTTTCTTAGTAGGATGTGTGAGGCATACAGAAGTAGCAATACCTCTAGCCTATGGGAGGGAAATTCATACTGAAACATAAATCTGGGTCAAGAGCGAAATCCCAAAAGGAGCAGAGCTGCCTTGATACTCAGGCCTGCAGGACCGCACAGCTGGGTGTTTGCTCTGAGCATGTGATTCACGGGTCAGAGTTAGATACCCAAGTTCCCTTTCTCTAGGTGGAAGGGATGTAGGCCAGGAATTTTGGAAGACCTTTCAGAATGACTGCTGGGAGAGAGAAAAGCAGGTTCTTCCCTTCCTCTGTTCTTTCCTTGCTTGTATATTCTCCCAAGCTGTCATGGCTGTGGCCATGGGAACTGGCAAACAGATTTGTGAAACAGTTTGGGGAAGGAGGGAGATTTGAACTTTTCATAACTAGTCATTGGGTAACAAGCATAAATAGCGCTTGAATCTATATCTTTCCTTTTTTGCAAGTTCCTCAACTATTAGACTGTGTCTTTCATGTTCTCTTTATGGACCACTGAAAATCTTTCTTTCCTTCTCCTTTTCCTTCCTTATGGAAAATGGTTTGTAAGGACATGGCTAGAGGACAAGGTATAGGGTTGAAGTTCTTCAGGTGAGGGGAATAACAAAGCTTGGCCCTGTTGTGTCCTTGTGGTTTAGTTGGCTAATGGAAAACAGACACTACTGCAATTATTTTTCCTTATTGAACAAGAGTGGTGACTACCACTGATTTATGTGCAGAATGTCCATGTGTGCAGTTTTGGGGCTGGCCATCGCTCTAGTGAGGGTGTGGTCCAGCAAAGTGCTGGCTTAAGAAAGTTTTTTCCTTCTCCGTACTAGTTTGTTGCTTTTTCAGTTCTATCAGCATAACTCTGTGTGAGGTTATAATGAAAATCAAATCCCTGATATCATGTAATTTTTCAAAATCATTATTACTGGGGTTGATTTGAGGAATCTGGGTTAAAATATGGTTCAACCAAAAAAAAAAAAGAAACAAACCAACCTGTATCAAGCTAATTGAGGATGTGATAAATTGTTATAGGAAAGAAGAATTTCCTAACCATTTTCATGTTGAACAGCACCCTGTTCTTCTCGCTTCCCTTTCTTTTGCAGGGTTGCTGGGTTAAGAGTTGTTTTCCTTGAGTATTTCTTGCTCATTCACTGTGAGAATGCCACCCAGTTTTGCCAACATAATGTTTTTTATGGTTACACAGCTATATTTTTCACATACATGAGTTCCTTGATTCAGTTTCCCATATGTCCGCAAAGGATACTTGTTCCAGCTTGTCAGAGGGCCAGTGGCGGAGCAGAACAAGTGACTCACAGGGGTGAGAGGCAGTTGACGCAGCTTAAATAAATGGCTAACCACAGCTTCAGAGAGCACATTTAAGATAAAGTTCTCCAAGAGAAATAGGTGGGCAGATATCTCATTTCTGATCCATTACTAGACTTAGGTTTGCATTAAGTGCCATATTGCTTGGCCTTTTTAGCTATCTGGGCACATGCAGGGAAGAAAAAAAAAAAAAAAAACAAACCCAAACAAACAAACATAAAGTTTACAGAACATTTTCTGATGAAAATTTAGTCTTTGATTTCGAGGAGCTCTGTCTTGAAGTTAACCTCCTGGGCTAAGGACTGAACTAATTAGCCCTGAGTGTGCTGCCTGAGTTCATGACATCTTTGTGAAAGCAGAAGTCTGGATGCAGATCTTGTGAATTCATGTCCATCCAAATATTATGGTAGTTCCAGAGTATGTTATGAATTGCCTGCATTGTGGAAAAGTAAGTAGTAGTCAGTTAAAGAACTGTGGACAAGAGAAGGTGCTTCCCTCAGTGTATATAATTAGGATTCATCTCCTTTATGTCCTAGGCCCATGCATTCCTTTTACATTTTCTCTGTTCCTCTTTTCTCCCAAGCTGCGGTGTGTATGGACAGGAATATTTTTTTCTCCCCATCCACCCTTGCTTTTCCCCTCTGTTGGCTTCTGCTGTGCTAGATCTCTCTTAACACACATAAGACCTCATGCAGTAGGAATGGTCTTATATTGATGTGTTTCTTGACAGTTGGTTCTTTTTTTTTCCCCTGCATGCCCTCCCTCTTTTACTGGCTCCATATATCCTGAGGTTTGTTCTAGCCACCTTAGGCTATATGTGTCAGGGAGAGGTTTGATTCCTTATCGCATCCTCCCATTGCTTTTTCAGTTTGCAGGGTCTTGGTAGATGTCTGATCTTCCTTAACCATCTGCTGATGTTATAGGTATGATTACTGGATTGATCTTTGTCTGTTAGTTGAAGAGTACAACCTTAAATGACCATACCTTTTTCACTTAGGTTTAGAGGAAGAGAGAAAGTATGAATATGAAGAGAAATAAAATAGCAAGGGTATATATATTAAATCCTGTGTATCAATTTTAAATAGAATTGCTGCACCTTAATTTTGTGTAAACTAAGATTTCTGTTACTGTCTTCAACAGAACCTCCAACAGCAGTCATACCTTATCATCTTCTCAAACTATGGAGCCCTGTACCTCAGATGAATTTTTTCAGGCTCTCAACCACGCTGAACAGACTTTTAAAAAGATGGAGAATTATCTGAGACACAAACAGCTATGTGATGTGGTGTTAGTTGCTGGTGATCGTAGGATTCCAGCTCACAGGTAAGTTTATTATAATTTGAAGTAACTTCATATTCGTTTACAAATGCACCTTCAAAGTATATCCTGTGTTTTGTTTAAAAAAGATCAGAACATCCTGAACGCTTTAGAATACTTTAAACATGCTTATGTTTTTTAACATTTATTTGGAAACGAAAAGTTAGTTTCTGTCTGTTGTATGCAATACAGCATCAAAAATAATTGTGATGTTTTCACATTCTACTTTTTGTCTTCAAACATATAGTAAGATATTTCCATAACAACATAAAAACCCCAGAAGTCCCAAATGCACCCTCAGAATATTATCAGTAGTGGTTTCTGTACCACAGAATGATGTAAAAAAAGTCTTAATTTTTTCTTTGTATTAACAATAAAGTTGTTGGAGTCACAATTAGCAATAAAGACAGTCTTCTGTCCACATAAAGTTTTTTGCTCCATAGTAAGACGTGTCCTTTGATAGACTACTGAACACTGACAGTAAGTTTTAGAGGGCTGAATTAAATCAAATGTTACCCGGTCATCTGTGTACTTAACAGATCATATGGCATGCTAGGAAAATATCAAAGATTGTGAAACAGAAGTATGAATAACTGAAGCATGTAACAGTATTTAGTGCACAATATTAATAGCTCAAATAGGAACCTAGGTATAGTTAAGCTGTGGTTTCGTAAGATTAGGTCTACAACAGACATAGCAGCCTAAAGCATTCTTGTTTTCCGTTCCTCATTCCTACCCCCACAGTGAAACTACAACTTAATACTGTAATACTAATAAAAAAGTGGGAAGAGGTTGCCCTTTTAGGTTTGGTATTTTTCTTAAAAAGCCAGATCTCTGCTTTTATTGAGATATCCACACTGTTGTGTTGACACAACTGAGGGAATGACAGCATGGGGATGGGAACTGACTTGAGGAGCAGGGAGGCAGTTATACTATAACTTGCTATTGCTCTCTGAGACTTCATTTTATGAAACTCCATTTTGAAACAGTCAAGACTGTCCCTGATTTTTCCAAGTTGATTTAAGCGTATCTTGCTGCAGTTACTGCTAAAATGGGTGGTCCTGCTCTCCACCCAACCCCTGATCTGAATTCCTTTGTAAACACTTAGAGCCACGTAGCTACGGATGATGATGAATCATTTTTGGGGAGACAGTAGGGTGAGCCAGATGATTTGGCTCTTCCTGTGGCCACAGAGTTGCTTAAGATCAGTCTTCAGTTTGTTCAAATTAGTTGCAGAACTTCATCGTCCCTGTTGAAAGAGTGAATCAGATGAAAACAGGGAATGCACAGACCCATAGTGGATTTGCACTTGCTGAAGTAATTTAGAAGTCAAAGAGGTTTGTAGTGCTGTGAACAGGAAAAATTGTTATTATAATAAGGAAATGATTTTACTTCCTAATGTGGCCAAGGTAGCACCTTTGCAGTATACAGTTCTGGGGTATGGTTTATGTAATAGTTAAAAACTGTAGAAAGGGTGCAGAGGACAGCTGCGAATATCTTGTAAGGACTGGAAGTTGTTTTGTTTTTGTTTTTGTTTTTTACAACAAGATAAAGACAACATTTTATATACTAAAAAGTTCTTTAATGTGGTTCATGTCTGTTTCTCATTTAGAGAACTGACTTTGCTCCTCCAGTTTCTGCTATGGTATCTATCTCTGTAGTGCATGAGGCATATGTTACCACCTGTTATTTGCTCTGGTCTTCTCAGCAGGAGAAACATTTTGCTGCAGTTGGTATATTGTGTTTTAAATATGCATGAAAGTTACGGCCAAAGAAGCGTACCTCGTGGTTGTAGCAGGAGGTGGGAGGCTTATAATTGTCCTTAGTTCACTTTATAATGTTGGAACAACTTAGAAGCTTTGCCTTTTGTACAGTAAGTTCTTTCTCTTACTGCTTTGTTTTCACAGAGAAACAAAGCAATAACTACAGTTTTCATCTCAGTCCATTCAAAGTACTTCACTGAAAACTGAACTTTTCTTTACTGGGAAAGATAAAGATGGAAATCTTAAATTTGGTTCAGAATTTTATAGAAACTCAGTAAGAAGACTGGCTCTATGTACTTGGAGGAGCCTCTAAGAAAAAAAATCTGTGGGATTTTTTTGCTGCCTGCATCCAAGTTCTGACTTCTTTAGTATTGACTGCAGGCTGGAGCATTCAGTGATTTCAGAACACTAGTGATTATTTTATCTTAATAAGCAACAAAAGATGTATTAAGTAGATATTAGCTTAATGCATTGGCATGCTAAGATGTGTAAGAAAATAGAAAGTTCACTTAAACTGGACAGCTTTTTTTTCCCCTTTTTTTCTTAAGAAATATAAAAGGGGTTTTCTTAATGTGTGGTCACATAGAATTTGTAAGAAAATAAATTTTTCATTATTATTAATCATGCTCATATATAGAGAGGAGTTTTTGGATTTTTTGTTTTGAACCCGATATTTTTGATAGTTCCTGTCTTTTTTTCTTAATTCTCAGTTTTCAGTTTCAATAACACTTGAATGTTCTGAGGTGTATGATGCATGTTTTTAGAGAAAAGAGCAGTGAGTTTGGTGTCTGGAATAGTAATAGGCACTGGTAATGACTGTAAAATTTTGAAGCATTGTGGTTTGTATCTATTCAAATAATTCAGGCTATTAGTCTACTACAAATAAGAGTGTCATGATTTTTCTGAATATGGCATTCTCTGTTATTCTAAGAATATTTATCTTCTCATTCCATGCTGAAATTAAAGGTAAGAACCTATTTAGGAGATCAAGAAGCAGGTAGGAAAGGGGACAGTTCTCCAGAAGGAAAAAATGCATTATATTCCACTCCCTTTAGCCTACAGTTCTATAAAGAAATTTTGCCAGACTTTTAGTTAAATTTAATTAAGTTTTTAATATCAGATTTTTTAGCAAGAAGGACAAATATGATGGGGAAAGTCTTCTGTGGATTTTTCAGTTATACAATGTGAAGCAGCTAATACTTTAATATAATCTGTATGTAGGAATGCAGTTTCATTTTAGACAATTCAGAAAAAGGTTGAAAGAACAATCAGTTCCTAGCTATGACATTAAAAGATCAATGAACAAGGGGGTGTTAAATGGCATGAGTAAAATAGTAATTGTTTTTTATTGACTAGTGGGAAAAACACAGGACAAGAAAAGGCCATTTGGCTGGAAGTTTGCGTTTGTTTTCTTTCATGCTAGCTCAGTGTCACCTTGATGCATTGTCACTGTATCTTTAATCCCCTTTCTTTGAAAGAACTTTTTTTCTAAATTTGTTGAATTAAGAGAAAAGTGTGGATACTTCTTCTAAGACTTTCATTGTAAACATCCTTCTCAGCTGAAATTATTACAAAATTATTATCGGTATAATTTATACTTTGGCATGTTACTTGGATTAATCTACTCCTGGGCTGCACATCTTGTTTTGGCATATGCAAGTCACTCTCTGGAAAGCACTTAACACTGTGAAGCATGTATACCTTCTCAAGATTCCGAACATAAGTTTCCAAATATAGTAAATGGATTGCATTTTAAATTTCTAATAATTTCTTCTGGAGGACTTTGAGACTGGATATTACAGGGAGAAATTTGCTGATATCAAACAGCTGGTAGAAAGTTATTTTCTGGAGCCTCAGATTATTATTTGGCATTTCTTCAACAGTTCTTGCTAAGATAGATCCAGTCATTGTCTAAATAATAGTGCAACTAACTAAACCCGTTGCACTGTTGGAGGAAGAAAAGAAAAAGTTAAAAAACCAAAACCCAAACTGTGTTAAGATTAGGTTTTAGGTTCTGTTTCCCATCGCAGACACCTTTCTTTTTCAAGCTCTGCTCTGTGTAGAAGTTCAAGTCAGTATTGCCAGAGGTGAATATTTTGTTTGTTTTGCCTTTTTTTAAAATTCTGAATTGGACCTGCAGAGATATTTGGGTTGTTCAACTCTGTCCATCTACATACTTTCTCTTCCAGTGAGAACCTCTATTTTATACATAGAAATCTGATATTGTAATCTCATTGTAGCATCAAAAGCAGTTGCAGAAACTCTCCCTTGATGCTTAGATGAATGTACTCCTTAACTAAACTACAGATCTCTAGGAGGCAGTATTTTCATTCAACTGCAGGTGTCATAAAACCTGAGGTTAAAATGCCTCAAAGTGATGCCTGGGCACTACCTTGAATGTTCTAATTTTTCTCAGCAAGTCAGGCAGAGAATACATCTCATATTTCAAGAATGATGTATTCTTTTGAAGAACAGAACCTTATTTCTCATTACAAAACTTTACTTCATACAAGATGTTAAAATTAATCTTTTCCCTATACACTCTTAACACAACACTGTCACTCTCTCACCTCGGCAACTAGAAAAAATGGATTGCCCTGCTGTAGGCCTAATGAAATGGTCAATGGTCAGAAAATTAGCAAGAAAAAAGTAGTTTAAATTAGTCAACAATTTATTGTTTTGCAGTTAATTAACTACGAGTTCTTTGTAGTTCATGACTTTGTGTACATATCTTCAAATCCTCTCCATTAATACATATTTAGACTTACTCCTAAACACTGATGTTCACCTTTTCAATTAATTTTACTCTGGTTTGTGGTTCCTGACCTCTGTCATCTTAACAAGCCACTAAATGATTCATCAGAGAATAAACTGACATTTTGTGAAACATTAGATTCATTGAATGTATGCAGATGGCCTGTGTAGTGTATTTGCAGTAGGCTTGATTCCTGGGCTTGCTGTTTGTATAGCTCAGTACATATGCAAGTGTATTTATATTTGAATTCCCTGTGAGCAAGTCACCAGTGAACTGCTGCAGCACAAAAATTCATCCAAACCACAAGGCTGTTCCTGGAGGTCTCTTAGGGAAGAGACCAGCAGCCCTTATGAATTGTTATGGTAGCTTTCATACAACAGAACTATGGGTTGAATATTCTTCCTCCACATGATTTCCTTTCTCTTTCACCCTAGTCCTGTGAACACATACCGAGACATCAAAATTCTTGCACATTTTGTGGAGTGGCATTGTTATATATACTCAGTGTTTTACTCTCAGTAATCCAAAGAAATGTCAGTTGCACAGTAACATGTTTACTTAGTATCTAAAAAGATGCAAGAGTTGTTAACACAAGGCTACATACATACACACAAGAGATCATTTTGTCTGTACCATCTCCATATTTACTGTGCCTAGTTCTGTTATTAGCATTAGTAAATGAACGCATGTGTGCACTAACAGTAAAAGCATTTTAAAGCACCCTGAAAAGGACTAGTAAGTCATTCTTTCACATTTAAAACGGTAACTGGCAGAATATAAATGGAAGTCAAGTCAGGTTTTTTTATTTCCATAATGTATATTTATATCCCATTTCCATTTTTTGTGTTTTTGTGGGTTGTTTCTATATTGACCATTAAAAGTTATTGAGCTTTGAAAGGGTAATTCATTTACTTCAGCAGCAAATGTAGATTCAGTAACTACTTCATTATTCATAGAGGGGAACTAGAGCATGGAGCAGTTTGTCAATTTTAAAATGTTTTTCTCAGTACAGAGTTTCTTCAAAGGGCAAAGTAATGAATCATAAAATAACAGACATCAGGTTGACCAAGGTTTTTTTCTTTTCCTCTCTTTGGTGCTCTCCTTTTCTCCTGCACAATGTACTCAGATTGGTTCTCTCCTCCGTTTCGGACTACTTTGCGGCAATGTTCACTAATGACGTAAGGGAAGCAAGACAGGAAGAAATCAAGATGGAAGGTGTGGAGCCAAATGCATTGTGGGCTCTTGTTCAATATGCATATACAGGTAATTAGAATGAAAATGGGAATTTCATTTAATGAGTTGTCCTCCTGTGAGCATTATATATTCCATTGCTAGATGCTCTTTAGAAATTATTATTCACACTATTTAATTCCTTATAAATAAGTAAAAAGAAATCATCATCATCTGTTACCTGAGGCAACGTGGTAGAATATAGTTTCTCTGATAATACTGTGTTGTGTTAGTTAACAAATTATGTGAATGGCTTAAATGTATCATGACTGAGAAAAAGGGAATCTTATTAGGATTCCCTTTCCTTACATCATTATAGGTACTAATTTTGAAAAGCTGGTTATCTGTTGCTGACAGTTACGTTTGCTAAGCCTTGTATTCTGTCATATAATCTGTAAATAATGCTATTTCATCTGGGTTTTAGGGAATTCAACAAATTATAAGAGCAAAATTATACAATCTACTTTTCAATGTTATTAGGTCGCCTTGAATTGAAAGAAGATAATATTGAGTGCCTGTTGTCTACAGCTTGCCTTCTCCAGCTCTCTCAGGTTGTAGAAGCTTGCTGTAAATTCCTGATGAAGCAGCTTCACCCATCCAATTGCCTTGGAATCCGATCTTTTGCTGATGCACAGGGTTGCACTGACTTGCACAAGGTGGCTCACAATTACACTATGGTATGTTGTTATTTTAAGTCTCATCTACTTTATTTAATAAGGAAAATACAGAATGTTTGCCTGAATAAAATACTAATGTTTTTCTCACAGAAAGCCTTGATAATTTTCCAAGCAAGAATGCACATATGCTCCCATGATGAGAAATGACAAAATAACTATAGAGTTGTGGGTCTAGAGTTGGAAGAAAGTAGGCAAGCATTAATGGTTCCCTGTAACAGTAATGAGATTGTGTGATATGCAGTCAATAAAATCATTCAGAAGCTTGTTCTTATGTCTGTCAGTCAAAAACTACAAACTTAGCAGTGGGCAAGCTGCCATCATCTAGGCCAAAATAACACATTACTAAGTGAAACTGTAGAATTTTTGTTTTGTAATAAGCCAGGGTAATCAGGTTCTAAATTATATGTGGGGTATGAATGTGGGCATTCATCAATATAGAATCTACATTATCCTTAATTTCTTAGTAATGGGATGTCAGGATGACATCAAACAATTTCATCTTATTCTAGGCAATATGTGGCCAAATGCAAATTTGCCAATGATATTTTCAGGGTTACTTTATAGAAAGACTCATCTGCCAACTTAATTAAACTTCATCTAATAGTCATCCTTTTATTTTAATGTAAAATGTTTTTCTTTTCTTTCTCACAAGCATATTTTAGTAATGTTATCAGCAGAAGAAGGCAGGAGAATTATCTCTGAGGCAAGTCAGTTCATCTGTTCTTTGCAGTTCTGTGAGGCATTTTTCTGTCGTCTTGATGAAATTTCACCCGTGTAAGCTCTTGGGACCTGAATGAGGGCATGTAGATAGTGCATGTGAGGCGTGGGAATGAAGATAATACTTAATTTGCTTGTGTGGCATGGCATTGCATTGCCATTAAGTTATTGGCTTAGATCCAAGAGGTATAATTTCTGTCTTGTAGTTACCGTGAGAAATCCATGGCTTTTGCTGTTGCTGCCTTAGCTTTTGCTGGTTTAAAAACTTCTTTTTATTATTTTTTTTTCCTTGGCTTAAAATAGTTTAGTATATATCTTTAAAATAGCTCTTTTTTTTTTGTTTTGTATGATATAATGTTCTTCCTCAGTGAGCGGATCTCTGATATGTATTTAAAATCATGTACATGCTGGAATTGACCAAAACAGGTTAATAAATAGTGTACAGATTGTAATTTAAATATTTATTTTCTCTATCTTCATCATTGCTCAAGCAAAAATAAGGAGACTGCAATTAGGTAGAAGTGTTGTATGCCTTTGAGGAATATTAGCATTAATGTTGAGCGAGACAGTGATACAAAAATTATGCATAAAGAGAACCTCCCTCCTGTGACCTATTTATTCTTTTTCAGATTAAGTGTATATTTTGGTCTGTGCTATTGTCGTGTCCCTTATAAGTGGACTGCCAAGATCAGAACGGTAATAAATGTTAGGCAGATGCATCTTTAAAGATTAATTATTATAGTCTTACTATTTGTGCTGGCGTTTCATGACTTTATGGCAGAAAGGGGCTGTGAACTCTCTAAAAACCATTATTTTACAGCACCTATCTTTCTTTTGTTCAGACCACAGGAAGATAGCTGTATGCCTTTTGGCCATTGTTCATTTCAGTGGCAAAATTGTTGCTTTTTAAGGCTTCAACGTGGGTGAAATTTATATTAGGTGGGTTTTAAAAAGCCATTTTCAAAACTAATTAGTTGTGCTAGATGGATTCTTCCCAAGGCCTCTTTTAATGTTGTTTAGTTCCAACGGAGACATGAAATTGAATTTTAGTAATAATGAGTAATAGAGAAGCGGCTTCTTTAGTTTGAAATGAATGTTGCTATGGAAACTGCATAGAAATGTATAGTCCAATTGAATCTTCAATTAAAATAAATCCCGAAGTAATTTCATTTGTTTAAAAGCTGTTTGAAAGAAGAAAATGTTCAACAGTAGTAAGTGCTAGCCACTTGATGCTTCTTCCATTAATAACTATTAGAGCATAAGGGTTAAGCACACCTGTAGTACCTGAAAATTCTGTTAAAGAATTATTTTTATGCTGCACTGGGCAGCACAGAGCAATGGGGGATTATACTGAGTATATACTTATGTCTTTTCCATATAATTTTGGTTCTTTTAAAGTACTTGAAGTAGAAGGTAATGCATAATATAAAATACTTAAATTTTAATAGATAAACATTATTTTCTATGAGTTTGTCCTTGACAGCAAAAAAAGAGATTGCCATATAACTTCTTCTACAATTAAAATAACTTCTCGGTTTTAAGGGTTTTTGTGACACATGCTATAATTTGAAAAACATCTCACTTGCTTCCTTAAAATAGTTCTTTACAGGGAGACTAGAAATTCAGTTGAAATGAGCATGTGGTTAAACTGAAGGACCAATCAGTGAGTTATCCCAGTAGGCCTTCCTCTGTTAACAGGCCTGCTCTGTCTGAATAATGTTCATTATTGTCATTGGAAAGCATGATTTTATGTAATGATTTTAATCGCATAATACAGTGTGATTAAAAAAATAAATCATAGAATCATAGAATGGTTTGGGCTGGAAGGGACCTTAAAGATCATTGAGTTCCCACCCCCCTGCCATGGGCAGGGACACCCTCCACTAGACCAGGTTGCTCAAAGCCTCATCCAGCCTGGCCTTGAACATCTCCAGGGATGGGGCATCCACAACTTCTCTGGGCAACCTGTTCCAGTGTCTCACCACCCTCACAGTGAAAAATTTCTTCCTAATGTCTAGTCTAAATCTACCCTCTTTCAGCTTATACCCGTTACCCCTTGTCCTGTCACTACACTCCCTGATAAGGAGTGCCTCCCCATCTCTCCTGTAGGACCCTTCAGGTACTGGAAGGCTGCTATTAAGTCTCCTCGGAGCCTTCTCCAGGCTGAACAACCCCAGCTCTCTCAGCCTGTCCTCATAGGGGAGGTGCTCCAGCCCTCTGATTAATTTCGTGGCTCAATGAATAAGAAGGATTTGAATTCTGTACTTCATATTAAAGATGTGGATGTATGTTATGGTAACAGGACTTAAGTGTTGCATTACTTTATTGCTTACTGTGTTGACAATTGATAAGTTGTTTCTTCAGAGAGTAATTTTAAAGGTTATCATCAAAACAAGTCAATTTTTTTACACTGCAAACTAAAACCTGAAAAATCCTCAGAGTGCATGAGGTGAAACATGAAATAAACTGAAGTGATCAGTTGTGGATTTAACGCTGTTGTGAAGAGCAACTCTGATTTTTTTGCATGAGGGATTTAAAATATAGTTGACAGAAATGTGAGATGTATCTGGGTAAAGGTATCCTTTGTACAAAGGTTATCCTGGTTTGCTATAGTTTATATACAGTATTGGGGTCATACAGTTACAAATTTAGGAATTTTTTTAGGTTGACCAGTAGTTTATCTGTTCGCTTTAATTCATAAAGCCTTTTCATGCAAAGTGCCTTCTGTTCATTTTTCTTCCTGTCTTCGCAAAGTCAAAAGAAACACCTCTTTTGTCATCTTGTTTGTTTGAAGACGTTGATAGTGTACCTTGAATTAAAACCAATAGCTCCTCTTCCACAAATAACTAAACCAAAGGGAAGTTGGGGAAAAGCTTGCCTTTGTTATTTCCAGAACATTAAATATCTATGATGAGTAGTGAGGTGTTCTTAGGTTAAGTGTCAGTAGCTTCTTCAGGAGCCAGATTTTAACTTTCTTAATTACAAAAAAAAAAGCATACATTCTAAACATCACACATGATAGTGCGTGAGTCATTGCCTGTATAGATAGCTTTGTTGTCTTTGTTGCTCAGCTTTCCACGCTTAAAGCAGACTGAAAAGTCATGTTGATTTTCATCAGAAGTCTTCAGAAATATGTGAGCAGTGATCAAATGTTACAAGATTCAGATAAAGTTAATCTTGGAGTTTGCATGAGTTATGAGTCAGCCAATGGCTATAAGAAGAAAAACTTGGAGAGGATGGAGCAGCAGATTGAGGCTGAGACTAGAAGCTAGGAATTTTGCAGAAGAATAGATGTGGGACACTTAGACTTGCTTTCTCTTGTAAGGCAGGAGTTGGGTAAAAATCATTTCAGTATGGAGTTTATGATTGGGGAGGGGGAGCAAAGAGGTATAATATGTCTTTTTTTCTTGTAACAGCCAGGACAGTTTAGTTTTTGGTAGGGAGGAGCATAAAAAGGGGAGAAATTTCAGTATTTTTTTTTGTCCCCAAAGGGCCATACCTGAAGATTGTGTTAGTGCCTAAAACAAGGATTTTATATTCTTGCACCTGAAATTGCAGTCCAAAGCATCCTGCTCAGTATTAATCTGATTTTGAAGATACTCGTTCACTTCTTTTCACCTATGAAAACACAAGATATTTCTGTCTTTCAAGTTCCCTAAGTTCTGTCTAGCACAATAGATCAGTACTACCTTGGCAAGACTAAATAGGTTCGTGCATGCTGCCCAGCCTGTTTTGGAATCCAGAAACTATGCAGAGAGGAGTCAAGCTACAAAAGCTGTAATCTAAACAAACCCTGGGCACACTGAAATCATTAGGCTGGTTTATTGCTTAACGCAGCAGTCAAAGCTGACTAAAAGTAAAGTAGATGCTATCTGACATCCATCAGACTATTAATAGTTTACCAGGAAGTCAGATAGCTCAGTACTTGGCAAATTCATGCCTCAGTTGACCAGCTGACTGAAGCAGCCAGTAGACAAAATTACATTCCCTGTTTGTTCTCATTCAGATCCTGTGAGTCAAGCACCTCTTGCTTTTCAGCTGCCCAGGTTCAGAGTTTAAACAGAGCTCTCTGGTTAGAGCTGCCTGCTGGGCTACCGCAGTGTACCGTCCTTGCCAGCCTGCAGGTGTTCTGATGCTCTCTGATGTTCTAATCCTTACAACACTGCGTAGACGGAGACTAACCATCTCGCTGGGCCTCACTGCGGGGATTAAGTACTGCTTAGAAATAAGCATCGCGATATCATATCTGTTAGGTACTCCTAATTTTTATTTGCTTTGTATCAAGTCTAAGGCAGAGCTCAGGCTAAGAATATCAGTATTATTCACTCTGCAGTTGCTGAAGGGTGAATTTAAGGTTATGATGTGAATGAGCAATGCACAGCATTGAGCAAGGGGACTGTGCATCCCTGTTTTAGCTAGTGCATAAACCTCAGGCTACTCATTTGATAAAGTTTCCAAGCTCTTTGAGGAGCTAATTTTGGGGGTGGGAAACTTTTTTTTCTTTTTTACTTTCAAGACCAGAAAGCAAGTGACTGAAACTGCAGACTGTTTGTTCTCTGAAATATCCTGTTCTTCCACCGAGTTCCCATAAGAAGAAGGAAAGAAAAGCCTAATGAGGAGGTTAAGAATACTAGGAGATACACAGGCTCTTCCTTTTTGTCTTCATAATCTCTGTCTGTAGAGGAAGACAAATTGTCAGATTCTGATTTAAAAAAAGCGCCAGACATAGGCCAAAGAGTGGCTGTATTCCCAGTGGAATGCTTTGATGCTATGCTCAAAAAGAGTCTCTTCTTCCCTTAAAAATAGAATGGGAGCAAGAGGAAGTTGAACTTGTTCCCATCAGAAAGCAATCTGCAAGCAACAAAAAGGAAAATCAGGCATTTTACACACAACAGCTGTTGAAGTGATGAAATCCAGCTGGAAAAAAAGCTTTCCAAAGAGGATCCCTGACTGACTTATGCAAGCTCAGCTTGTCCTTGCCTTCAGAGACAAAGGAAACTTTCCATGCAGGTGCATTCCCCTTCCTCTTCCTGTGATCTGGATAGACAATATGGAAAGTTTAAGGTAGTAAGTGTTGGTTTTTCTCTTTGTCAGTGCTTACTGCCCGTTTATTCAGCAAAACTAAAAGTACAGCTCTGGCTTGCATACCCGGTAGGACACAGGATTACCAACAGCAAGAAAAAAAAAAAGGCAGCGGAAAAAATGACCTCGATGGAATCTGAATTTCTGTGAACTGCATGTTTAAACTCTGGAAATAGTTTTTATCGTTTTTTCAGCTTCAGTTTTACTCCCAAGCATTCAATATCAGAGTGAAATACATAGAAGTGCTACTGAATATTGTTACAGTCTTTTCACTTTTAATTCCTATCTTTGCTCATTTTTTTAACTTTCATTTTGGAATACAGAGAGTGAAATGAATTAAAGAGGAAAGGAAAATTTTATCTCCCTTCTAATCTACTACAGTTTTCACTTGGAAGCACTACTTTGGTGTAGCCAATTTGATCTCTCTCTAGTAGGAAAGCTTTTCACATATTATATCTAAAAATTTCCTTTCCAAATTCTATCCAGGAATATAGTTGTTATGTGTACAGATAACACTTTTGATTCTTTTTCTAATTTCAACTCCAGACTTACCTGTAGAGTGGAGTCACTTTGACCTTTCCCCTTAGACATCTTGTTGCTATCTTATGTGTGTGTAGCTTTCATGTAACATGGACTGGTTTACTCTGTATAGTTTTTCCTCTTTGCTGAGAATTCTTTAGTTAATATTTTTGGAGTACTGAGGTATAACTTTTAAATTATTAGATAAAGCAATAAAAAGGAAGAAGTGTTACCTTTTTTGCTTCATTGTCATGTTCTTTGCATATGCAATGCCAAACTGTACTGTATGTTTTTGTTGCCATTTTATATGCTAAATTTGTACCTGTTTTGTAGTGCAGGTCCTGCTTCTGCTCCCAAGTTCCTCCCTGTTTTGACCTAAAAATCCTAATTTTTTTTCCCAACATGTATGTGCTTCTGATTCAGATATTTTTTCATTAGTGTGGAATTCTTTCTTTTTAAATAATTTTTAAAAATCCTAAGGAAGGCTAATTTCGATACTGGTCCCAGTTAGACTTCCCTGTCCGTGGATCTAAGGCACTTGATCCTCCAGGTGTTTTGGAGGTACATGTGAAGGCAAAGCAAAACCAGCATCCCGTTGGCTAGCTATCTAGCAATCAGCAGTGCATTTACTAAGTTGATTGTGATACTGGTTTATTTTCATGAAGTTAGTCACAGTTTGGCATATGACGTTAACTGGGTTTTGAGCTACCAAAATCATAGAATCATAGAATCATTAAGGTTGGAAAAGACCTCAGGGATCATCAAGTCCAACCCAGCACCACCTAACTCACTAAACCATGTATCTGTATCTACACGTTTCTTGAACACCTCCGGGGATGGTGACTCCACCACTTCCCTGGGCAGCCTGTTCCAATGGCTGATCACTCTTCCAGCAAAGAAGTTTTTCCTAATATCCAGCCTAAACCTTCCCTGGTGTAACTTGAGGCCATTTCCTCTTGTCCTATCACTTGTTACTTTAGAGAAGAGGCCAGCACCCACCTCACTACAACCTCCTTTTAGGTAGTTGTAGAGAGTGATATATATATATAAAATATAAGAATGTGTTGTGATTCATAGACTGCTGGAACTTTTCTTTCCTTTGCTGCCTTGTAAAGGTGTATGGGGAAACAGGATAGACATGATCTCACCCTTTTCTGTTACATTGTTTTCCCACTGTAAGTTCATAGTACTGATCGCGTTTCTATATACTTTCCTGCTATTTCTGCCTACGTTCCTGAGAATTCTTACAGAATATTCTGCAAGTCCTAGTATTACGAAGTAACAGGATATCAATGTCAGAAATGTTACGTATTGTGACTTTCCTATTTTGAAGTAAGGATTTGTTGCTGGAAGTGACAAGGAAAGTTAGAAAATTGAATCCTATCAAAGTAAATATTGTTAATAAAGCAAGGCATGTACAATATTGTGGGTTCTTTGTATGTTTGTGCTCCCCAGTCAATCAGATCAGCTGTATAAAACAGTAAAATAAACTTAAAATAATCAATTTAAAATCAACAATAAAATTGTTAGTGTTGTTTATTTCCTCTGAAAACTTAATGCCATAGTTTAATCTCGAAAGAATGAAAACAGTTACAGATGTGCCCAGTAGCTGTAGCATGTTGTGCTCTTTGCTTGAGTAAGTATCTTGGATTGTATTCTGCATTGTCAACAGGAACAAACTGTACCTTTTTTTAAACTATACTTCAGCAAATATTTCTGCAATTTGCAGCACCAAGATAGTAATCCCCACAGCCCATTGCTGTCCTTGCACTCCCCCCTCAGTTGTTTCAGCACATCTGTCTGTGGGACTGAATGATACAGTTGGGGAAATGATCAGGGGTCAAAATAACTCAGTACCTTTTTTTTTCTTTTTTTACAGTTCTTCAGTAGTATTTACTGGCACAACC